>NC_056731.1:1923554149-1923611687 GCF_019279795.1 Protopterus annectens | reverse complement strand
GGAGCACCCTGTCGATGTCCGAATCAGACATCTTGGAGGATCTGGACGATACCGATCGGATCCGAATTGATTTCTCCATCGGCTCCATAGGACTAGGGGACCGGCTCCGAATGGATTCAATAATTATCGGTTCCGAGGAAGATCTCAGGGCAATTTCCCTCGGTGCCGATGAGGACTTCGGCGCCGAAGGGGAAGAGTCTGAGCCGGCGACCTTCATCGGCTCCAGTATCAGTGGAGCCGATGAAGGTGACCCGCCTCTCGATGCCCCAGTCCTCGGCTCCGAAACCAGAGGGGTCGAGACTGGAGGCATCGAGGCAGACCTTTCCGTCCTCGGCTCCGAAATCCGTGGAGCCGATGGAGAAGCCTGCCTATGTTTTTTGGCAGTCGGTTCCGACAGACTGGTCGGAGCCGACGCTTTTTTTTTTTTTTTTGAAGGAGGAGAGGAAGATGAAGATAAAGCCTCCTCGAAGGAAGGCTTTATCAAACCTTTTAGGATTAATTTGTTCTTCCTCTCCTGGAGGACTCTTGATGAAAAGGCGTGACACACGCTACATGACTCTTGTAGGTGCTTGGCGCCTAAGCAATAAACGCACGAGGAGTGGTCGTCCGTTATGGACATCTTATAACCACACCTCGCGCACTTTTTAAACCCGGAGGGTCTATGTTCTTTTGACATGTCTGCAGATAGAAAATGCAGTTTAAAGTTAAAGAAATACAAAGTTTTTTTTTTTTTTTTTTTTTCCCAATACAGTCAAACAAAAAACACAGAAAGAGAGGGTCAAGACCCTCTAACTTAAACGGGTACTTGACCCACAAACAAACGCTAGAATAGCTAATAGCAAAAGGGGAAGGCCCCTCTAACTAAAACGGGAAACCTTCCCTGACGAAAAAAACACAAATTCCTCAATAAAACAAAACGCAAAACACACTCGTATCACAACAATAGCTGTTAAAACAGCTTTTGCGTTAAAAACAAGCAAATTCCTGACAGGAAAAGCCTAAATAAAGTAGTACTTAGCCCAGCCAAGTTGAGACCACGTCCTAGCTTAGTAAGCGGCAAACGAGATCTGGGGGATTAGTGGTGGTGCATCCTGGGATAAGAAATAGCTCAGCCAATAAGAGGCCTCGCTCTATAGCATAGCGTGCCGAGTCGGAGCCGAGGGATCGGCTCCGAGCCCATCAGTATTGAATGTAGGCAAGATAGGATCACATAACATCTGATTTTTCATGAGCATCCTGAGAAGGCAACGGATGACCACACTGCATGTACTTTTTGAACCACTTAAATCTATAACAAAACCCAGACACACACAAAAAAGAAAGACCATATCCAACTCCTCTACTACTATAGGCGCAAACTATTAACAGTAAATCTGTCTGCCCTCAATAAAGCCACGAGGCAAAAGAAGAGTTGTCTCGTCATGCAAAACTTGCACCTAAGGCAGAATTAAAGTTATATACTCACATAACTATGCATCAGTGTTGTCCATTTTCATTCTTCCTCAATGTATGTGTTACAGATTCAACCTCAACTGCACATCTCAGACTTATGGATCCAACTCTCTAGCTCCTCCCTCTACCCATAACGTCCCAGCTAGCCTACAATAAACCTCAGATCAAATTTGCTGCCTTACATATCCTAAGACAAAGTAGGAAGAAGAAAAACAACAATAAGCCAGGACTCAAACCTGAAACTAATAGGTTTCAAAAAAAAAAAAAAAAAAAATCCAGATCATCACTCCAGAAAATAACAGGAAGAGGGAAGGACGGTGGGGCATTGAGAAAGAATATTTTCATCCTTCCTCAACATATGGGACAGTGTCCCCAGTGCATGAATCTTGGGTGGCCCTCATGGAAGGATATTCCATCAAACTGCCAAACCAAAAGCACCTCTGCTTCTAGAAGTCAAATCTAGTTTGTAGTGAGTAATAAAGGTATGAGCATCGAACCGGGTAGCTGCTGTGCAAATGTGATAAATGGAAGTTCTAGATGAGAAGGCAGAAGAAGTGGCAGTGGATCTAGCTGAATGAGCTTTGACAGGGAAAGGTCCTGCTGAGTATATACAACAGAAATACAATCAGTAATACATTTTTCCAGGGTAATTTTAGAAATCAGTGGGCCCAGTCTGTTCAGTGGAAAAAAAAAAAAAAAAAAAAACTGGTCAGTTCTCCTGAAATTCTTAGTTCTGAGTAGATAAAAATACTAGCTCCCAGATATGCTCAGAGCTAGTTCAAAATGTGAAGATTACTGATCCTACAGACATTGCCAACATACTGGCTGACAGGTTCAGTGCAAACTTCTCCCCCCCAAAAGGAGAGATATCTATACCAAACGATTGCAGCCCCCCAAACATCTGCAGTGCCCAAGTGAGAACTGCACTCTCCAAAGCAAAAAACACAGCATCCATGGGACCTGATGGTGTCCCCGGCTGTGTGCTCCATGAACTCAATGAGGAATTAAACCCACAGCTAGGACAGCTGTTTAATCAAAGTCTTACCTCTGGATACGCACTCCAGGAGTGGCGACTGCAACTGTGGTACCACTTCACAAAGGCGGTGCCTCCACCGACCCTGGAAATTACCGCCCATTAGCTTGACAAGCCTTATCTGCAAAGCCATGGAGAGGATCATAATGGACCTCATAAATAAAGACATAGGAATTTGCAGACTTTGGATCCAACCCAGTTTGGCTTTGTCAAAGGCAGATCATGCCTTTTAAACTTGGTTGACTTTTTCAAACAGTCACCAAAGCCATTGATGAGGGAAAGGCAGTCCATACAGCCTACCTCGATCTGGCTAAGGCCTTCGATACAATACCCCATTCGGTATCATTGAAAAACTCATCAGCTTAAATGTCAACCCATACATCACAAGATGGGTTGCAAACTGGCTGAGTGACAGAACCCACAGGGTCAGAGCTGCTGGCGCCATGTCAGACTCAAAGCCTGTCACAAGTGGTGTCCCACAGGGCTCAGTCCTGGGCCCACTCTTGTTTGGCATCTACTTTTCCAGTACAAGCAAACACAGGAGGGTTATGGCTGACAAAGTTTGCAGATGACTGCAAACTGGGCCATAGTAGAAAACACATCTGACCCAGATAACCTTCAGAAGGGCCCCGCAGGAGCGGGTAACTGGTGCCAGAGCCACGGCCTAAAGTTAAATGCCAAAAAATGCATAGGCATACCCTTCGAAAAACAAGGTTACCCCTAGCTACCAAATAGGTGGCAATCCACTGAGCACAGAAGAAGTTATCAGGGACCTGGGGACCCAGGTTGATAGTAGTCTGTCATTTGACACCCATGTAGCTAAAGTAGTTAGGAAGACCTTCTACATTGCCCACCTTATCATGAAGGGATTCTCATCTAGATCAAGGGTGGTCATAGTCTCCTTTACTCATCACTCATCAGACCAATGATTGAGTACAATGCCCCATTCGAATGTATCTGACCCGACACTTGCAGCAGCTGGAGAGGCCACAAAGTTCCTCACCAAAAGGATAAAGGGTCTCAAAAATCTGTCCTATGCTGCCCGACTGAAAGAACTCCAGCTCTATTCAGTCGCACCGCTTGCTCAGAGGTGACCTTTGCCTAACATACAAGGCCATGTCAAACCCAGATCTGATGAATATGCTTCACCTCAAAAAATCTAGATCCATCAGAGCCACAAGGGCGGGAGACTTAAACCTTGACACGGCTATTAATAGGACGTGCTGGAGGGATAGATTCATCACCCAAAGACTCCTATGCTGTGGAACAAAATCCCGGTACATGTGAGGCAGAGCACCTCGCTGGCCTTGTTCAAGAGAAATCTTGACCAATGGATGGGAGATCGCAGATATACCCCAGGGATTACCTCAGTGTCACTGCTCGACAGAGGCACAGCAAAATAATGGGTATAGTTCCCCATACTAAAGGGGTGGCGTAAGCCACAAAACGATGGGCTAGGCTTGTAAATGCCCTCGGGCAGATAGCCTAGTATGAACTTATGAACCTATGTACATCTAAAAGATGTAACACATACTCTCCTTTATTTGAAACATTAGGGAAGAAGACAGGCAGATGAATTCTTTGACTGACATTCTATTTAGACGCTTACCTTTGGTAAGAAGGATGGACTGGTTCAGACGGCAACCCTGCCTTTGAGTCTGACTACAGCAAGGTTGGCCCCAAGACAGAAAATCTTCTCGGCCACTGACGGGTTGAGAGATCACTCAAGAGGTAATAAACCAGACTGCTAGAACTCTGGATTTCCGTGGAATGTGCATTGCCAACAGAAAGCAACTGGTGGAGATAGCCCACTGGCACACTCTCACAGCCTCTCGATAGCGGGGGCAAGATCGGGTTTCCTCCTTGTTTGTTGACATACCAAACCACAGACATGATGCAATAGTCTACAGAGGGAGAAAGTACAGTGGTGTACACTTACCATAAACGTAGATGTTCGAGTGTATTCACTGTTGAAGTCATTACATTTGGGTAATCTGCTGGCAGGTTGCCCTCAGTCGGCGTGATTAACAAAGTCTTGTGTCCTGCGTTGGTTGCTGTCCCTTCTTCCATGATGTCAGGTGGTCAGGGGTATAAAACAAGCAGCCAACGTCATTACATCAGTTTTTCTTGCCCCAGATGTCAGGTGCCCCCTAATGGGAAGCAAATAAACACAAATCCACAAAGTATACCTCCAACCAAAAACAAATACACCAAAAAGGCTTTTAAACATAGTAAAAGATAGTAGAGGTATAGAGAGAAAAAAGTAGGGGGCTGGAGGGAGGATAACCAGGACTGCAACAGTGAATGCACTCGAACATCTACATTTATGGTAAGTGTACACAACTGTACTATGTTCTTTAGTGTTTCACTGTTGCAGTCATTACATTTGGGTAGATTCCCAAAGCTATAGTTGGGAGGAGGAGTTTATACAGCATTAGGGTCAGCTATAAGGCCCTGCAAGACAGCAGTGGCAAAGCCAGCTCTGGATTTAGAGAAAATTGGTAAATGATAATGCTTGGTGAAAGTATGTACAGAACTCCAGGTAGCAGCTTCTAGGATATCCCTGGTAGGAACGCCTCTGAGAAAGGCTGCAGAAGTAAATGCAGCCCTGGTGGAGTGAGATCTGATCACCTGGGGGATAGGTTTTCCATGGTGCTTATAGCAGAAATTAAAGGCTATAGCTTATCCATTTAGAAATGGTTTTAAAATAGCCTTCCCCTCTGCCCCTGTAGCAAATGCTACCAGCAATTGTTCAGAATTTCTTTGAGACTTAGTCCTGTCCAAGTAGAATCTTAGTTGTCTGTGCACATAGAAGGAATGCAGAATCCGTTCCCCTTTATTCTGTGGATTGGAAAAGAAGGTTGGCAAATGAATGGCCTGATTAAGAGCCACACTGGAAACCACCTTGGGCATGAAGGATGGACTGGTCTTGAGAGATACCCTGTCCACATGAAAGATGATGAATGGCTCCACTGACATAAGGGCCTGTAATTCAGATATCCTTCTAGCTGAAATGATTGCTAAAAGGAAGGCTGTTTTCCAAGAAAGAAATGTTAAGCCTGCAGTAGCAACTGGCTCGAAAGGAGGGAGAGTGAGTTTCTCCAAAACAAAGTTAAGGTCCCAGGCAGGGGTAGGAGCTCTCCTGGGTGGTCTCAAGTTTTTTGCTCCTCTGACATGCTGCTTGAGCAGAGGATGAGAGAAGATGGGTGGTTCTGTGTTATAATGAGCTGAAATAGCTGAGGCGTGGATTTTAATGGAGGAAAAAGACAGGCCCTTGTGAGGTAAATTGGGCGCTGCTGTGCTCATTCCTAAAGACTGGTTCCAGGCACAGAATCTTTTCTATTAGTCAGCATATGATTTTCTAGTACTAGGTCTCCTCGCCTCCAAGATGACATCCATCACAAGTTTGCTGAGGGATGATAAAGATGAATTTAAGTGTTTAGCCAGGCTGCAAGGTTCAATGTTGGAAGCTGAGGGTGCAGAATTTGGTTCTCCTGCTGAGACAGCAGGGAAGGTGTCTGAGGCACGTGCCATGGAGATATTTGCGACACACTGCACAGGAGGGGGTACCAGTGTTGGCGCGGCCAGTCTGGAGCAATCAAAGACATCTTTGGTTGGTCCTGTTTGACTTTTAGTAGAATTTTGGAGAGCAGAGGCAGAGGAGGAAAGGCATAGACTGATCGTTTTTTCCAGCTGAAGGACAGAGTATCCACTTTGCAGGCTTCTTTGTGGGGAGTCCTTGTGCAAAACTTGCCCAACTGGTAGTTTTGGGGAAAGGCAAATAGATCCGTCTGGGCCCCCCCATTCGCTTGTCAACATGTTGAAAATCCGTGGTTCCAGTTTCCACTCGTGTGGATCCATGAGGTTTCTGCTTAGTCCGTCTGCCAGTGTATTCAATTTTCCTGGCAGGAATTGAACTTGTAGGTGCACTTGGCAGCTTAAGGCTGTGTTCCAGAATGCCATAGCTAGTCTGCAGAGGGGGTAGGAATGTGTACCCCCCTGCTTATTTATGTACCACATAACAGTGGTGTTGCCCGTCTTTACCATTGATTGTCCTGGACAAATGTAGTCCTTGAAGGCTGTCAGAGCATTCTGTATAGCTAATATTTCTTTTTGATTGATATGTAGGTGCATTTGATTTGGGTTCCATTTGCCCTGAATGCACTTCCCCTGCCAGGTGAGCCCCCCATGCATAGTCTGATGCATCTGCAGTTAGGGTTTGGGCGGCAGGGAGTAGTGTGAATGGTAGTCACTTGCTTTGGTGGCAGGCCTCTGCCCACCATAGGAACTCCAGGCATAGGCAAGGTATGATAAGAATCATTGTTTCCAGGCTATGACAATGTTGACTCCATAGACTTTTTGGATACCACTGTAGTTTCCTCATATGCAGTCTTGCATATGGAATTAGAAGAATGCAGGAGGCCATGAACCCCAAGGCTTGCAGTATTTGTCTTGCAGATAGCAGGGTTTTAGTGGCCACTTGTTTGAAGTAAGTTACCAAATCAATTTACTTTTCTGGAGTGAGGAAAGCCATCTGGGTAGTTGTATTCAAGATTGCACCCAGGAATATAATTTGCTGACAGGGTACCAGCTGTGATCTATTTTCGTTTATGGTGTACCCCAGACAAGTTAGAAACCCTTTTACAAACGCCAGATGATTTAGAAGTATGCCCTGGTTTTCTGCATGAATTAAACAATCGTCCAGGTATGGGTAAATTTGAATATTTCTTTGCCTGCAAAATGCAATAACTGGAGCCATGCATTTTGTGAATACCCTGGGTGCAGTAGACAAGCCAAAGGGCAGTGCAGAGAACTGATAATGTAAGTAGCCCGCTTTGAAGCGTAGGTATCTTCTGCAAGATTCCCTGATTGGGATATGCAGGTATGCTTCTTTTAAATCTAGAGTTGCCAACCAGGCGTCTTTGCCTAGCATAGGAAGTAAAGTACAGTTGTGTACCTACCATAAATGTAGATGCTCGAGTGTATTCACTGTTGCAGTCATTACACTTGGGTTATCCTGCTGGCAGGCTACCCGCAGTCGGCCAGAATTCCAAAATCTAGGTCCGGCGTCGGTTGCTGTCGCCTCTTCCCTGACGTCAGTGTGCCAGGGGTATAAAAGATGCAGCAGACACCATTTTCGTTTTTCTTGCCCCAGATGTCAGGTGCCCCCAAATTGGTAGGCTGAAAATTATGCCAATAAGTATGCATGCACAAAAATAAACATTTCCTTTATCTACAAGCAAATACACCACATAGGTTGTATAGGCTAGAGAAGTACAGATAAGTCCCAGCAAAGAAAAGGGGGATGGTGGGTGGGTAACCTGGACTGCAACAGTGAATACACTTGAACATCTACATTTATGGTAGGTACACAACTGTACTATGTTCATCGTGTTTCACTGTTGCAGTCATTACACTTGGGTTGAATCCCAAAGCTGAGGTAGAGTGGCTGGGTCTAAATAGGATTAGGAGAGGCTATAATGCCCTGCAGAACTGCACTGGCAAAGCCTGCTCTGGATTTAGAACAGAGAGGTAAGTGGTAGCGCTTGATAAAAGTGTGCACTGAACTCCAAGTTGCAGCCTCTAAAATGTCTTTGGTTGGTACTCCTCTGAGGAAGGCTGCTGAAGTGGCTTCTGCTCTGGTAGAGTGAGGCCTAATGCTCTTAGGCACTGATTTGCCATGTAGTGAATAGCAGAGACAAATGCAGTGGCCTATCCATTTTGAAAAAGTCTGCTTTGAGATAGTAGCATATGCTGCAAGATCACAACGAAAGGCTAAGAGTTGCTCAGTTTTTCTGAAAGCTTTAGTTATGTCTAAGTAGAAGCGTAGCTGTCTGTGTATGTCCAAAGGATGCAAGAGTTTCTCACCCTTATGCTGTGGGTTTGGATAAAAGGTAGGCAAATGAATGGTTTGGTTAAGGGCCACACTGGACATTACCTAAGGCATAAATGTCGGGTCCGTCCTCAGAGAAACCCTGTCTGGATGGAAAATGTTAAAAGGTTCCACAGCCATGAGTGCCTGTAACCCTGAGACTAGTCTTGCAGAGGTTATTGCTAGGAGCAGAGCTGTTTTCCAAGATAAGAACTTTATTTCAGCTGTATTGGCTGGCTCAAAAGGCGGCAGTGTGAGTTTTTCCAAGACATAATTGAGGTCCCATGCAGGTATTGGTGCTATCCTTGGAGGTCTTATGTTTTTGGCCCCTCTGAGGTACTGTCTTAGCAGCAGATGAGAAAAAATTGGTGGTTCCGTATTGTAATGAGCTGAAATGGCAGAGTCATGGATTCTGATTGATGAAAAGGATAGGCCTTTGTCCAGCATCTCAGTTAGATATTGTAAAATCTGAGGAATATTTGGAACAACCGTGTCAAGTCCTTGTGTCTGGTTCCAAGCACAGAATCTTTTCCCTTTTTTCAGAATAAGATTTTCTGGTACTGGGCCTCCTGGCCTCCAAAATAACACCCATCACTGCTTTAGAGAGAGGTATGTTCTGAATGGCTACATTATCCGCCATGCTGCTAGATTTAGGGTTGTGAGCTGGCTGTGCAGGATTTGATTTCGTTGGATCAGTAAATCAGGAATTAGAGGCAATGTCCAGGCTGGGCCTTGAGACAAGCTCTTTAGGATTGGGTACAAGTGCTGGCGGGGCCAGTCTGGTGCAATCCGAATCATTTTTGGCTTCTCTTGTCTGACCATTAGGAGTACCTTGGGGAGGAGAGGAAGAGGAGGAAAGGCATATACTGTTAGGGTTTTCCAGCTGAATGATACAGCATCCACTTTCCATGCTTGCTTGTGATAAGTCCTTGTGCAGAATCTCTGCAGCTGGCAGTTGTGAGGGGAGGCAAACAGATCTATGTCTGGGCATCCCCATTTCTTTATTATCATGCTGAAGACTTGTGGATCCAGTTTCCACTCGTGGGGATCTGTGAGGTTTCTGCTTAGTTCGTCTGCCAGAGTATTTTTCTTTCCTGGCAGGAATTGTGCTTGCAGGTGTACTTGATAAGTCAATGCTGTGTCCCACAAGGTCATGGACTGTCTGCAGAGGGAGTAGGAATGAGTGCCTCCCTGTTTGTTTATGTACCACATGACTGTAGTATTGTCCATACTTATCAGTAATTGTCCTGGATAGAGTAAATCCTTGAAAGCTGTCAGGGCATTCTGAACAGCCAGCATTTCTTTTTGATTGATATGAAGGTGACTTTGGCTTGTGGGCCATGTGCCCTGAATACATTTTCCTGCCATATAGGCCCCCCCAGGCATAATCCGAAGCATCTGTTTTTATTGACTGCCTGGCTGTGGGTAGGGTGAATGGCTGTCCCTTGTTGTGGTGACAGGCCTGTGCCCACCATCGAAACTCCTGTTGCAGGAAAGGAATGAGGGTAATTAGAAGTTATGTACTCACCATAACGTTCCATCTGAGTAGGTGACTTCATTCGGATGCAACCTGTGGGTATCGGATCCGACCTCGGATCCGAGCCGGCAATTCAAAAGCTTAGGCTCCGAGCTCCTAGCTCCTCCCTCTTACCCATAACCCCTTGCCAAGCCCTGACTGACCTCAGATTGAGTTTGCCTCAAATACTGACCACAGTATAGGAAAAAAAGCATAAATACTCGCTCTATAAAGGTCAGGGGATGGAGGGATAGTTATCGAATGAAGTCACCTACTCAGATGGAACGTTATGGTGAGTACATAACTTCTAAATCTGAAGTAGGAAGACTTCATTCGTCTGCAACCTGTGGGACAGAGTCCCTAGCTACCTGAATCTTGGGCGGCCATCATGGAAGGATGTTCCGAGCACCGCTGAGCCAAAGGATGCTCTTCCTCTAGAAACAACATCCACCTTGTAATGAGAAATAAAAGTATGAGGCGAGGCCCAAGTAGCTGCCGCAGATATCATCCAAGGAAACACGGATTTAAAGGCTGGCGAGAAACCGCCCGAGTAGAATGAGCCGTAACCCTCTGAGGAGCAGGTCTGCCTGAAGTGTCATATGCCTGCAATATGCAATTAGCAATCCATTTAGACAGAGTGACTTTGGATACCGCTTACCCAGAGCAAATTTAGCAAAGGAGACAACAGCTGATCTGATTTCCTGGCCAGCTGTCCTGTTAATATAAAACGTAATTGTCTATGAACATCCAATGAATGCAATTTGTATTCCACTTTGTTTGAATACTTGGTAAAAATGGCAGGCAAATTGATTGACTGGTTAATATTGGATTCAGAAGCGTTCTTCGGAATAAAAGATGGATTGGTCCTGAGGCACACCCTATCAGGGAAGAAAGAAAGATAAGACGATTTTACACGAGGATCCTGAAGCTCAGACACCCTTCTGGCTGAAGTGATAGCTACCAGAAAGACAGACTTCCAGGGAAGGAATTTTAAATCAGCAGAAGCTGCAGGCTCAAGGGAGGAGCCGTAAGGGCCTGCAGGACTAAAGACAAATCCCATGTACAACCTCCTTAATTGGAGGCCTTAATAAAAATATTCCCTTGAGAAAGGATTTGCATAATTTGCTGTCATAAGGGGAGCTGTGTCTTGTCCAATATGATAATGCGATATAGCCGCCAATTGTACCTTAATCGTGGAAGAGCTGGCCCTTGATGAAAGAGGTCCGTTAGAAATTCTAGCACCCAGAAATAGGTGCTGAAAAAGGATCCACCGTTCGCTGCTCCGCCCATATAGAGAACCTCTTCCATTTACTCCGATAAACCTGTCTGGTAGAAGGTTTATGAGCAGCTACCAAAATTGCTTTGACCGTGAAGAGATACCGAGTCCTAATTAAGGTTGGAATTGGAGCAGCCAAGCTGTCAATTTCAGGGTCCCAGATTGGGAACAGGCATTCCCAGCGGTGAGAGATGAGATCCGAAATTGGATCCAGAATCCATGGTGGATTGACTTTGTGAGACCATACAAAGGGGAACCAAGGTTGTCGAGGCCAGAATGGGGCAATGAGAATCATTCTGCTCCCCAAACTGTTGGCTTTCTGCAGAAACCTCTGCATCAGAGGAAGTGGGGGTAGGCATAAAGAGACCGGGAGGCCAAGCATGCACCAGAGCATCCTCGGGAACTCCCTGGTGGGGAAGTAGAGAAGAAATTGTCGCATTTGGCGCTTGAGGGAGAAGCAAAAGATCGCAACAGGGTTGCCCCCAAATGGCAAAAATCTTCTTCGCTACTTGAAGGTTTAGGGACCACTCGTGTGGGGAAAGGATGGTGCGACTGAGCTTGTCCGCAAGGATGTTGGACTTTCCCGGAATGTGCGTTGCTATCAGAAAGCGTTTGGTGGAAATTGCCCATTCCCAGACTCTCATGGCCTCTCGACAAAGGGGATAAGACCTGGTTCCTCCCTGCTTGTTGATATACCAGACTACGGACATGTTGTCTGTCTGAATCGCAATAGTCCCTGAAGGAAGAACGTGGTGAAGTGCTTGCAACGCTAGTAGCACCGCCCTCATTTCCAGGACATTTATATGCAATGATGTCTCTGTGGGATTCCACGTGCCTTGGACAATCTTTCCCGCAGAATGCCCCCCCCACCCGAGGCAAGAAGCGTCCGTGGTCACTGTGGCTCGGGGAAATGCAGCAAAAGGGTCTTCCTGCTAGGGCTCCGGAGAAAGAAGCCACCACAGAAGGGAGTCCCTGCACGCTTTGCTGATCGCAATCAGAGCGTTTAGAGACGAATAAAGAGGAGACCACTGAACTTGAAGAGTCCATTGAAGAACCCGCATGCGTAAGCGGGCATGAATTAGAAGCGGGATAGCTGCCGCCATAGAACCTAGGGCCCTCAGGACCGAAGCTGCAGTTGGTGATGATTGAAGGATTGCTGTCACATGACACCTCAGGCTGACGATACGATCTGGGGTGAGGAAGGCTCTCATTGATCTGGTGTCTAGTCTTCCTCCTATGAAATCTATAATTTGGGTTGGATTCAGGAAAGATTTCTCCCAGTTGATCGTTATGCCCAGCCTTGGTGCTAGTTGCAGGAAGTAATCCCTGGCTGAGCACAGAAGATGCCTTGATGATGCCGTCAGGAGCCAGTCGTCCAGGTACGGAAAGACCTGTAATCCCTGGAGCCTCAGGTGGGCCGCTACCACCGTTAACACCTTGGTAAACACCCTGGGGGCTGAGGTGAGACCAAAGGGAGGACCCTGAACTGATAGTGACTGGCTCCCAGCCGAAGCGAAGAAACCTCCTGGATCGCCTGTCCATTCGAATGTGGTAGTACGCATCCTTGAGGTCTATGGAACACATCCAGTCGTTCTCCTCAAAGGGAAGTATAGATTGCAGGGTGACCATCCGGAACTTTTGCTTGGCTACTGACAGGTTCAACAGGGAAAGGTCTAAAATTGGTCTTAAGTCCCCCGTCTTCTTTGGCACCAAAAAGAACCTGGAGTAAAACCCTAATCCGCTTGATCTGGGGACGCTGGATGGCTCTTTTCCTAGCAGCTGCTCGACCTCGAGCTGCCGCCTCCTTGGTCGGGTGGAACATCTGGGAGGCTGCAGATTTGGGGGTCTTGATTAGGGGTATTGAATAACCTCTGGATATGAGTCAAGCACCCAACTGTCTGTTGTTATGGACTCCCAAGAAGTCAGGTGCATCGAAAACCTCCCCCCGACAGCCTCCAGAGACGGACAGCCGGGCAACCCTTCAGGGCTGCTGCGTGGGTCTCTCAGAGAAAGGTTCTCTGGACCCAAAATTGCCAGGAGCCCCCTGCATCTGGCACGACCTCCCGTCCTCCTCTGCCACGGAAGGACTGGTTGTCCGAGCAGGTTGGGACTGCTGCGACTTCGAACCACATCTTCTTCTGTCCCTTTTGGTTCTTAGAGAAGGACCTCTGGGGAGCTGAGAAGCGGACTCGACGGCAGACAGCGCCTTCCGTCCTTTCGCTCTGGACAAGTGTCTCGAACAGTCTTGCCAAATAAGGCAGAACCATCGAAGGGCATTCGAAGGTCGCCTTAAAGGGCTCAGCAAAATCACAATGGCGGAGCCAGGCCTGTCGCCTCATGACAAGGCCTGCTCCGCTGGCTCTAGCGGCTCCCTCAGTAGCATGAGACAGCAGCCGCATAGAAGTATTGGATACAGATCTAAGAGTGGCCATTCGGGTGGAATAAACCTGCTTATCCTCACCGAGATGGACTCGGGGAGATGCAGCGTACTCTTTAATCAGATCTCGCTGCATCCTAATGACGCAGCGCCATGTAGTTCAGCGCTCAAGGAGAAGGTCGCTGAACTAAACACTCGCTTCCCAATTCGATCCATCGACGGGACTCCTTGCCCGGAGGATGGACGGAGGGACTCTCCTGGGCCAATTCCTCTTCGTGGCTGCAGCCATCATCATGGCATCTACTGGGGACCCTTACTCCAGTGGGTGCGGTCTGATGGAGGAGAAAGGATGCGGTCCGGTCGCTTTGGGATAGGCTCAATGGTGTCCGGATCCTTCCACGCCTGATAGATATAAGATCTACCAGGGGTCAGCAGGAGGGGACACCCAAGAGGTAGAAGGGCCGCCTCGAATGCCTCCAAGAACACAGACTCGTCCGAAGAAGCCTTGGGGGCAGACCACCCCCCCCGATCCTTAACATCTCCATGATGTCTCCAAATGAGACGTCTTCAGGGGGTGACCTAGGGGAGCCTTCCCCTTCATCCAAGTCAGTGTCTTCAGTGACGGACTCAGGGGAGTCCATGTGCCTCCTCTTGCACTTGCGCTTCCGAGGTACTTCATCGGGGGGGCTGTCCGAGGAGTACTCTTCAGCAGATGGATGTTCCAAGGGAACCACTTGGGACATCAAGGCGGGCTGTCCCTGGGACCGGCTGGTGGGGGCCTGGCCCAACTGCAATGGAGTGCGGGATGGAGCCGTGGCAGGGACCGGGGGTCCGGATGTCCTCGACAGTGCCCTTTCCATAACGTTGAAAGCCGAGGGGGAGCCAGCTTCTCTAAGCCCCGAGAGCCGACCCCCACTCGGATCCAACGTACGGATCGGTCGGCGAAACCGCCGGATCCGAGACCAGTGTGCTCCGACCTGGACGGAGCCAAGACACACCAGCTCCCTCGGATCCGAGGCTCGCCTCGGCTCGAGAGGTCGGGTCCGTACAAGCACTCAAGGGATGGGACGGATCCGAGGTGCTCCGACCTGTCGGATCCGAACCACCCCCGGATCCAAATCTGCACGGCGCCGACAGCTCCGAACCCATGGTATGGGTCGGAGAAGGAGCTACTGGGGCGAAAAGGGTCGAAGCCTCCCGGTTGGGGGCTACGAGCACTCCCATCTGCACTTGGGCCTGGATGAATTTCCTCATCATCCGGTCCATATCCGCTTCACTCATGGAAAAGTCGATCTAGAGGAGGCCACCAAGCGGACCTAGAGAACCGTCTCGGTGATCTCCTGGAAGGGCTAGCCTCCTCCTCCTCGGGTCCAGGAGAGAATCGAGGGAGTGGAGCCGAGAAGGAGGAAGCTAGAAGGCACAGGGGAAGCCCGCTTAGATGGAGGAGCCGAGCTGGAAGCTTCAGCTCTCCTCTTGTGGTGCTTATCCCTGTGCCTCTCCTTCTGTCTCTCCCTACTAGAATCCTTCCCCTCCGGCATTTTAAGGGAGGTTGAGTCCCAGCCGAGGGGAGAACTCACAGCAACAAGTTGCTGACTGGAAGGAGCAGAGGCCGAAGCAGTATCTGGGGGTAAAAGACCCGCCAGCACTAACTTCGACCTCCGTTCCCTTAAAGCCCGGGGGTTGAACCCTGCACAAATGGTACAACCAGAAGACAGGTGTTCAACCCCCAAGCATTCTTGCCGAGTGTGGCCATCCGCTGGGGACAGCTTATGGCCACACTCGGTACATTTCGAAAATACAGCCTTAGGGGCTTCAGACATAACACCTAAGGCCTAAACACACACACACACACACACACAAACAAACAAACTACGAAAAACCCGAGAAATTTTAACTAAAGAGGGAGGGAAAGCCTGAAACACACACAACACTAACTATTTTTGAACCAAAAAAAGAGAATTTAAACAATTTTCCTGTCAGAAAACTACTTATCTTAACCACGCTAGGAGCTCAAGAATTCCGTTGCTTCTTGAAAGCGGCAAACGAAATCTGAGGTCAGTCAGGGCTTGGCAAGGGGTTATGGGTAAGAGGGAGGAGCTAGGAGCTCGGAGCCTAAGCTTTTGAATTGCCGGCTCGGATCCGAGGTCGGATCCGATACCCACAGGTTGCAGACGAATGAAGTCTTCCTACTTCAGATTTAATGTTTCCAGGCTGTGACAATGTTGATTCCAAACACTTTTTAGATACCATTGTAGTTTCCTCATATGCAGTCTGGCATATGGAATTAGCAGAATGCAGGATGCCATGAAGCCCAAAGCCTGCAGAATTTTTCTTGCAGATAACTGGGTCTTTGTTGCCAAACATCTTGAAGTAAGAAGTCAGCTGCCTTTGTTTGTCTGGCGTGAGATAAGCCATCTGGGCAGTTGTATTTAAGCTTGCACCCAGGAATATTATCTTGAGAGGGTATGAGTTTTCATTTCTTTTCGTATACTGTGCACCCTAGGCAAATAAATAATCTTTTTACAAATGCCAGATGCCTTAGTAGAATGTCCTTGTTCTGCGTTTGAATAAGGCAGTCGTCCAAGTAAGGATATATTTGAATTCCTCTTTGTCTGCAAAATGCAATTACTGCTGCCAAGCATTTTGTGAAAACTCTGGGTGCAGTAGATAAGCCAAAGGGCAGTGCAGAGAATTGGTAGTGCATTGAGCCAGCTAGAAATCTGAGGTATCTTCTGCAAGATTGCCTGACTGAAATATGCAGGTATGCCTCTTTTAGGTCCAAAGTTACAATCCAAGCCTTCTTGCCCAGCAAGGGCAGAAGCTGCTGCAGAGTCAACATTTTGAATTTTGGAACGTCCAGGAATGTATTTAGAGTAGACAGATCCAGTATTGGTCTCCAGGCTTTGCCTTTTCTGGGTACCAAGAAAAGTCTTGAGTAAAATCCTTGTCCCTGCTCTTGCTGTGGTACTTGCTGAATGCTCCTCATGTCCATGAGGGATGAAACTTGTTTTTGTGCCTCTGCCCATTGACTGTGTGGCAGGTTTGGCATACCTTTTGGCCTTGGCAGGGTGTGAAAGTGGAACTTGTAGCCCTGGGATAATATATTCAAGACCCATTTGTCCTGGGTGATCATGTGTCAGTTTTGAGAAAAGTGCTAGTTTTCCCCCTAAGAAGGCTGCCAAAAGATAAGTGCTTGGAGCTGGCAGAGGAAAGTCATTGAGACTGTTTCCTGTATGGCTGTGTTTTGTCTTCTCCACTTTTGGAGGTAGAAGCACCCCACTGTTTAGGCCTGTATGAGCCCTGGGGCTGGGATCTGCCTTTGGGGCGTCTGTATCTGCCTCTTTGTGGTCTGTCTGACACTGGAAAGGACCAATTCTTTGTAGGCCAGTTCCTGCTAAACCTGGGTGGCTGTACCTGTAAGAAATCCTTTACGGTTTGCATAGATTTTGCTTTGTCCTCCATTTTCTTCAACACCTCCTCTGCTTTAACAGCAAATAAAGTATCATGCTGTAATGGAGCATCTAATAACTTTGCTTTAACATGATCAGGCAGATTCTGTTCCTTTAACCAAGCATGCCTCCTAACAACAGAACCCGTAACTGCAGCCCTGCAAGAGGCCTCCAGGGAATCAAAACCACATTGCAATGTATGCATTCCTATTTGTTCAGTTGCATGCAATAAATCCTGCATTTCCTTATTTTCTGCACAATCAGAGTTTGGTAACATCTTCTGTTTTAGCATTGACAGTAAGTATTGCTGATATTTAAGCATATGTAATTGACAATTTAAAGCCCTCACAGCCAAAGTAGCAGAAGTGTAAACCTTTTTTTCCCATCTGTCTAGTGCCCTTGAATCTCTATCAGAGGGGATAGGGTTTTTTGCAGTAGAAGCCTTGACCCCTTTGGGACCCTGAGAAATAGTTTGTGGGTCAGCAGCAGGGTTTTTATAAAGAAATTTATGTGAATCTGGAACCCTGTAGTATCTGTCTGGTTTAACAGGGGCAGGAGGTAGAGAGTCAGGAGAAAGTCCAGAAAATACATCTACAATGTCTAACACAGGAGGAATTGCCAAAGGCCTGTGCTGAGGTAGTAAAAGAAAATCTCAAGTCTTTTCTTAGATTCTGAGTAGTCCTGGCTCTCCCAGTGGAAGTGCTCCCTCGTGGTATGCAGGGTTTCCCCAAAAGAATAATCCGCAGGCGGTGAGGTTGAAGGGATAGATTCTCCAGCATCAGAATCCTCATAAGGAGGAAGAGAGTAGTCCTAGCTCTCCCAGTGGAAGTGCTCCCTCATGGTATGCAGGGTTTCCCCCAAAAGAATAATCCTCAGGCGGTGAGGCTGAAGGGATAAATTCTTCAGCATCAGAATCCTCATAAGGAGGAAGAGAGTATTCCTGCTCAGAAGTGGAGTGAGAGGAAAGTACAGTTTTGTACCTACCATAAATGTAGATGTCCGATAGATATGCAACTGCAGTCCTTACATATGGGTTGTCCTGCCTCAGGCAGCCCTTCGGTCAGCCGGATTCCAAAGTCTGGGTCCGGCGTCGGCTGATGTCGCCTCCTCCCCGACGTCAGAGCGGCTGGGGTATAAAAGCAGCATCCGACGCCATCTTCTTCAGTGTTTCTTGCCCCAGATGCCAGGTGCCCTCCAAGGAAGGCTAAATTTAGAGGCTGGATAAAAAATTCCAGACATACACAACAGTAATAAACAGATACACCATAAGAGATATCCCCAGCTAATTTGAAAAGGGGAGTTGACCCAAAAAGGAGAATTTACAGAGGGGTAGGAGGGAGGGAAAACCTGACTGCAGTTGCATATCTATCGGACATCTACATTTATGGTAGGTACAAAACTGTACTATGTCCTTCAAGAGTGCAACTGCAGTCCTTACATATGGGTTGAATACCATAGCCAAGCTGGGGGTGGTAGGCTCTAAGATCGAGATGGTGTAGCTAAAATGCCCTGCAGGACTGCCGAAGCAAAGCCTGCTCGGGATCTGGAATATAAAGGCAGGTTGTAGTGCTTGGAAAATGTATGCACGGAGCTCCATGTAGCAGCTTCTAGAATGTCCTTTGTAGCCACCCCTCTTAGAAAGGCTGTGGAGGTGGCTATAGCTCTGGTGGAGTGTGGCCTGATATCGGCTGGCACACCTTTTCCATGGAAAGAATAACAGAATCTGATGCGGTGTCCTATCCATTTTGAAATTGTTTGTTTGGAAATTGCCTTTCCTTGTACTCCAGCAGCGTAAGCTACAAATAGTTGGCCAGACTTTGTTGGCTTTTGTTCTGTCCAAGTAGTAGCGCAGTTGTCTGTGTATGTCCAAAGTGTGCAGCAGCTTTTCTCCTTTATTTTGAGGATTGGGAAAGAAGGTAGGCAAGTGAATTGCTTGATTTAGAGACACCCTGGATATCACTTTTGGCATGAATAAGGGACTGGTTCTAAAAGAAACTCTGTCCTGATGAAAAATGAGAAATAGAGGTACTGCCATGAGGGCCTGTATCTCCGAGACTCTTCTTCCTTAGGTAATTGCCAACAGGAAAGCTGTTTTCCAGGAGAGAAATTGCAATTCTGAAGATGCTGCCAGCTCAAAAGGAGGAAGAGTTAATTTTTCCAACACGAAGTTGAGGTCCCATGCAGGCACTGGTGGTTTTCTGGGAGGTTTGATATTCTTTATCCCTCTTAGAAACGGTCTTAGCAAAGGATGTGAAAACACAGGTGGATCACTGTTGTATTTTGCTGAAATTGCTGAAGCGTGTATTTTTATGGAAGAATATGAAAGGCCTTTATGTAGCATCTCTGCCAAGTATTCTAGTATCTGTGGGATGCTCATTACTGATGCATCCTGACCCTTGTTGGCATTCCAGATGTTGAATCTCTTCCATTTGGCTGAATAAGTTTTTCTGGTGGAAGGTCTGCGTGCTTCCAGTAAGATCTCTTGAACTTCCTTGGAGAGAGAGATATGGGGAGAAATCATGGAACCCTCCAAGCTGCCAGCTGCAGAGTTTGCAGGTTGGGATGAACCGTCCTGTAATTGTGCTGAGTCAGAAGCAGAGGCCATTGAGGCAGGGGCCACGGCTTGGTGCGAGTTATGCTCCTTAGTGATGGATACCAGTGCTGTCTTGGCCAATCTGGAGCTATCAAAATGCCTTTCGGTTGTCCTGCTTTGATCTTCAGTAACACCTTGGTCATTAATGGCAGAGGTGGGAATGCATAGATTGTTAGAGAGTTCCAGCTGAAGGAGAGAGCATCCATTCTCCAGGCTTGAGGATGGTGTGTCCTCGAGCAGAACTTCTTCAGATGATGATTGAGGTGTGAGGCAAAAAGATCTATGTCCGGCCTCCCCCATGCAGGAGTTATTTGTGAAAAAATGTCTGGATGCAACATCCATTCGTGCGGGTCCAAGATGTTTCTGCTTAGACTGTCCGCCAGAACATTGTCCTTTCCCGGAACAAACTGGGATTGCAACTGTATGTTCAGTTTCAGTGACTTTTCCCAAAGAGTCATTGTTAGTCTGCAGAGGGGGTAAGAATGAGTACCTCCCTGTTTATGTACCACATAACAGTGGTGTTGTCTGTCTTTATTAGCAGATGACCTTGTTGAAGATATTTTCCGAAGGCCTCGATTGCATTTATTACTGCCAACATCTCTTTTTGATTGATGTGTAGAGGCACTTCCCGGGGCGCCCATTGCCCTTGAATACATCTGCCCTCCATGTGCGCCCCCCAGACATGATCTGAGGCATCTGTTGTAATGGTTTGGCTTGCTTGAGGTTTGTTGAAAGACATGCCTTTGTTTAGCTGGCTTGCTTGAGCCCACCACAAAAATTCCTTCTGTAGACATGGAATGAGTGGAATAATTGCTTCTAAGTTGTGGCTGTGTTGAGACCATAAACTTTTTAGGTACCATTGTAGTTTTCTCATGTGTAGTCTTTCCAGTGGAATCAGAAGAATGCAAGATGCCATGAAACCTAGGGCCTGCAGGATTTTCCTTGTAGTCATCTGGGTGTGCTTTGCTAGGCTTTTGAAGTAATCTGGTAATGGTTCTTGTTTCCCTTCTGTGAGGAAAGCCATTTGTGAGTTTGTGTCCAGTTTGGCTCCTAGAAAAATTATTTGTTGGGATGGCAGTAGTCTTGATTTTTGAATGCTGACTGTGTATCCCAAAGCCTGTAGCAAGTGAATGACATAGTTCAAGTTTCTTATCAAGGCTTGCTTGCTGTCCGCTTGTATAAGGCAGTCGTCCAGGTAAGGGTATATTTGCATCCCCTGGAGTCTGCAGTGTGCAATTACTGATGCAGGCATTTCGTGAATACTCTGGGCGCAGTAGCTAAGCCAAAAGGCAATGCTGAGAATTGATAATGCTCTGACCCTGCAAGAAATCTGAGGTATCTTCTGCAACTGTGTCTGATTGGGACATGCAGGTGTGCCTCCTTGAGGTCCAGAGTAACCAGCCAAGACCCCTTGCCCAGCATGGGAAGAAGTTGCTGGAGCGTCAGCATTTTGAATTTTGGCACAATGAGAAAAGTGTTTAGAGCGGACAAGTCCAGTATAGGTCTCCATTGCTTTTCTTTTCTTGGAACAAGGAACAGTCTTGAGTAGAATCCCTGGCCTTGTTCCTGAGGAGGAACCTTTTCTATTGCTTTGATTTGTAGCAGCTTTGAAACTTGTATGAGTGCCTCTGCCCTTTGATTTTGTGGCAGGTTTGGCATGCCTTGTCTTGTTGGTAAAGTATGGAAGTGGAACCTGTAACCTTGGTCTATTATGTCCAGAATCCATTTGT
Organism: Protopterus annectens; assembly: GCF_019279795.1. Classification (NCBI taxonomy): domain Eukaryota; kingdom Metazoa; phylum Chordata; order Ceratodontiformes; family Protopteridae; genus Protopterus; species Protopterus annectens. Next base: position 1,923,590,389 of record NC_056731.1, on the reverse strand, counting down.
CCTTTGTTAAAACGTGCCAATTTTTTTGAAAATAAGGATACTTTTCCGCCTAAAAGTGCTTCTCTTTGAGCCTTGGTCGGCAGTGTCAAAGTCAAGTCATTGTGATTGTCCCTGTGGAGCAGTAGAAGTCCCTGCTCCACTTCTCTGATTAGTCGGTTGCCATTGGCGGCCCCTGTAGGAGCCTCGGTATTGCCCTCTACCTCGAGCACGCCTGTTTTTTCCCCTTTGGAACTTGTCAGTGTCTGGAAAGGACCAATTCTTCGAAGGCCAATTCCTGCTGAACCTGGAGGAAATCTTTGACTGTTTGTACTGATTTAGCCTTTTCCTCAATTGATTTTAACACATCCTAAGCATTAGCATCAAATAGCTTGTGTTTTTCCAGAGGTGCATCTAGAAGCTTTACTTTAACATGATCTGGCAATGCCTGTTCTTTCAACCAAGCATGTCTACGTATGACTGCCCCTGTCATAGCTGCCCTACATGAAGCTTCCAATGCATCATAACAACACTGAAGAAAATGATTGCTAACCTGCTGTGTATTATGAACCAAATCCTGCAAGGCGCCTTTCTATCTAGAGGCTCAGAAGAGGCTAACTTTTTCTGCAAATCATCCAACAAGAAATCCTGATACTGAAACATATGAAAAAGACAGTTAAGGGCCCTCATGGCAAGGGTGGAAGAGGTATAAACTTTTTTACCCCACCTCTCCAGGGACCTAGATTCCCTGTCTGCGGGCAAAGGATTTTTGGCCGTGGATGTGGCCACTCCTTTGGGCCCCTGGGAAATAGTTTCTAGATCAACAGAATGGGCCTTAAAGAGATGCTTATGGGTTTCAGGAACCCTGTAATATCTGTCTGGCTTGACAGGAGCAGGAGGTAGAGAATCAGGAGAAGCACTCGAGTCTGAGTACACATCATCCAATACATCTAACACTGGTGGGATAGCTAAAGGCCTGTGCTGGGGTAACTTAAGGAAAGTACGAAGCCTTTTCCTGGAATCGGAGAATTCCTGGCCCTGCCACTGAAAATGCTCTCTCATGGAGTGGAGAATTTCCCCGAAAGAAATATCCTCAGGAGGAGAGGCAGATGGAATAGATTCCTCAGCATCAGAATCCTCGTAGGCCTGGAAGGATTTTTCCTGGGAATCTGAATGGTCTGAGTCACCAGAGGCTTCATCTGAGGAAAGGGTATCTGTCTGCTCAACCCTAGCTCTTTTGTCTGCAGGCGGCTGAGAACCTCTGTCTGGATGAGCCTGTGAGCCTCTGATTAAGGAAATTAGATCTGCAGCTAAAGTCATGATCTGTTTATCAGAAGTCGGACCTTGAGAAAAAGATTTAGGAGGGTGAGACTTAACCTGGCTGGCAGCCTTAGCACGTGTGTAGGCCTTGATGGACATAGACACCGGAGGCCTAGCTGCCCCACGTGCTGGAGTAACTTTGTCCACCGGTATGGTGTCAGGCAAATCTTGGGCTTCGGTTTCAGGAGGAAAATGAACAACCAGCACCAGGGTAGCCTCCGGGACCGAAGTGATCGGTAAAGCGGTGTCATCGGTCTGGAGCGGTTGAATTACCGCCTCCGAAGAGCTCAATGCACTCGCGGTAGGTTTTGGCGTGGTGTCTGTGGAAGTCGCGGGCCTAGAATGTCTGTCCCGGTCCTTCCGTTTTTTGGAAATATGTGTTGTCGGTTGTTCCGACGGCATGATATAGGAGAAATTTTCCCCAAAAAAAGTCTTCAGCAAATTCTGCCCAGCGCCTGAGAGTGCGCTTATTGAAGCAAGCACAGGCAGCACAGGCCGAGACGTCGTGGTCTGGGCCAAGGCAGGGAAGGCAGTAAGAATGGAAGTCCTTATGAGGGATTTGTTTACCACAAGACAAACAGTTATTAACTTTTGCAGTTTTATCTGACATCGGCTGAGGCAAGAAAAGGTTCCCCAACAAGGTACTTAGCTTTTTGATGACTTTGGTAACTGAAAACACAGGAGCTGGCCGACCGGCACTTGCGAACTGCTTCTGCTTTGGGCACCGCGCGGCAAGAAAGACTGGGGAAGATGGCGTCGGCTGCTGCTTTTATACCCCAGCCGCTCTGACGTCGGGGAGGAGGCGACATCAGCCGACGCCAGACCCAGACTTTGGAATCCGGCCGACCGAAGGGCTGCCCGAGGCAGGACAACCCATATGTAAGGACTGCAGTTGCATTCTTGAAGGACATATGGAAACCTGATCAGAAGATTCATATTCTGTCTCTTGCCTAGGCCTCGTCAGGAGGGGGATGGGAACTCCTGATCAAGGTAATTAGGTCTTCGGCCATTTTAAGCATCTGCTTTTTAGGCATGGTAGTCTGTCCAGGAGAATGCTATACTTGTTTCTTTGTCTTTAGAACTGCTTTAGTCTTTGCTTTGGAAGCTGAAATAGGCTTTACATACAACTGTGTAGGTCTGTAAACACCCTCAGAAGCCGATGCCTGCTCAGCGGCTCCGGACCCATCTGAGGGAATAGTTTCCAAGTGTCCAATACTTTGAGTTTCCAGAGGCCTAGCTGGCTCCACGTGGGAGTCGTCAGCGGCCTGTGGCTCTGAGGTAGCGGGTGCCAGGGGCTGCAAAAGCGCCTCACTGAGAACCGGCGAATGGCTTAGCGGAAGCCTCGTCGTTGGTTTTGGACCTCAGATGCCTGTCCTTTACTTTTTCCTTGCGCTTTTTATAAACTCCGGTCGGCTGTTCCGACGGCATTATATGATTGAATCTTCGGCCAAAGTAATGAAAGGCAAAATCGAACAGACGCTTAATAGTGCGTTGGTTAAATATGGCACAAAACCAACAGCTAGCAATGTTATGATCAGGGCCTAGGCAAAGAATACAGTAAGAATGAAAATCCTTATGAGGTGTTTGCTTCCCACAAGAAATACAATTGTTAACTTTTTCTGACACCGATCTGGAGCAAGAAAAAAAGTTTCCCCAACGGGGTACTTAGCTTTATTGAAGACTTCGGATCTGAAATTCAATTTCAAAAATCTCAGGAGTCGGCCGACTGGCACTTGCAAACTGCTTTTGCTTCGGGCACTGCGCGGCAAGAAAGACTGAAGAAAATGGCGTTGGCTGCATCTTTTATACCCCTGGCGCACTGACGTAAGGAAGAGGCGACAGCAACCAACACCGGACCTAGACTTTGGAATTCTGGCGGACTGCAGGTAGCCTGCCAGCAAGATAACCCAAGAGTAATGACTGCAATAGTGAAACACGATGAACATCTGGTGAAGAGTCAGCATCTTGAATTTTGGAATCTCCAGAAAGGTGTTTAGAGTAGACGGGTCCAGGACTGGACGCCATGATTTGTCTTTTCTGGGTACCAGAAAAAGCCTGGAACAGAAACCTTGTCCCTTTTCCACTTCTGGTACCAGTTGAATAGCCCCCATGCTTAAGAGGGAAAGTACTTATTTTTCAGCCTCTGCCCACTAATTTGGGGGCAGGTCTGGCCACCCGTTTGGTGTTGGCAATGTGTGTAAATGAAATCTGTATCCCTGGGAAACTATATTTACAACCCATTTGTCCTGTGAGTTCCCAGTTGTTTGCATGAAGAGCAGTCTTTCCCCCCAAAGGGGTGGTCAAAAGATAAGTGCTTGGGAATTTTAAAAGGAAGTAATTGAGACTGTTTACCACAGGAGGGTGGCTTGTTATTTCCAGATTTAGAAGTGGAGGCCCCCCACACTGCTTAGTTCTGCGAGTCCCCTGGGACTGAAACCTAGGGTTTTTGCTTGAGGGGATCGGGAAGGGTCTGGAAAGGACCAATTCTTAGTAGGCCAGTGCCTACTAAATCTTGGAGGTTGCACTTGTAAAAAAATTTTAGCAGTCTGCATAGATTTAGCTTTATCTTCCATCTTTTTAAGAACTTCTTCAGCCTTGTTGTCAAACAGGCAGTCCTGATTTAAAGGAGAATCCAACAATTTAGCTTTAACGTGATCAGACAAAAATTGTTCTTTTAGCCAAGCATGCCTTCTAAGCACAGACCCAGTAACAGCCGCCCTGCAAGAGGCTTCTAAGGAATCAATACCACATTGCAAAGTATGTTTTCCAACTTGTTCAGCAGAATGCATCAAGTCCTGCAAATCTTTATTTTCCACACATTCAGGAATCAACATAATTTTCTGTTTAAGCAGTCCAATAACATGTTGCTGATATTTTAACATATGAAATTGGCAGTTTAAAGCTCCGATTGCCAAGGTTGCAGAAGTATAAACCTTTTTACTCCATCTATCCAGCACCCTGGAGTCTCTATCAGAAGGGGTAGGATTTTTAGCAGTAGACGCCTTAATGGATCTGCAATAGGATTTTTGAAAAGGAACTTGTGGGACTCAGGAACCCTGCAGTATCTGTCAGGTTTACTAGGAGCAGGAGGCAGGGAATCAGGTGCCAAACTGGATTCCGAGAAAACATAATCAACAATGTCTAGTACAGGAGGTATAGCCAAAGGCCTATGCTGAGGTAGGAGGAAATCCCTAAGCCGCTTTTTGAATCAGAAAATTCCTGGCTTTCCCAGTGAAAATGCTCCCTTAAAGTATGTAAAGTTTCCCCAAAAGAAAATTCCTCAGGAGGGGAAGCAGAGGGAATAGAATCCTCTGCATCAGAATCCTCATAAATAGGTATGGACAAATCCAGGTCATCAGAACAGTCAGAAGAAACGGAATCCTGATCAGAAGATTTATAATTAAGCTCAGCCCTAGGCCTCTTAGAAGGGGGTGGGGTTGACTACCCCTGATTAGAGTTATTAGATATTCAGCTAGATTTATAATTTGTTTTTTTTAGGTATAGGAGCCTGAGCATAAGGCCTGGGTGTCAGTTTTTTCACACGGATCAAGATTTAGGCCTTAGTAATGAAGGAGGTGTCTATTTAATATGCAAGTCTGTAGGCCTGAATACACCCTCAGAAGCCGGTGCCTGCAGAGCGGCTATGGACCAATCCAAGGTAGAGACATCCACGGGTTCCATAGTTGAAGTATCTTGCGGCATACAGGACTCCGAATAGGTCTCAGTAGAGACCTGCGAATCAGAAGTAGCGATCAGGGGCAGCAAAAGCGCCTCACTGAGTACCTGCGAACTGGCGACTGGTTTAGGAGAAGCATTGTTGTCAGTTCTGGAAATCGGCGGCCTGTCTCTGTCTTTATCTTTGCGTTTTTTCGGAATCCTGGAAGTCGGATAGCTAACAGATGACATTTCTAGGTAATTAAACTGAGAACCAAAATATTTAGAGGCAAAAATATACAGACGACGGATAGTGCACTAATTTAATAAAGCCAAAACCGACAGCAAGGTACGTCGTGGTCAAGGCCTAGGTAAGGAATACAGTACGAATGAAAATCTTTATGAGGTATTTGCTTTCCAACAGTGTACTTAGCTTTAAGTTGAAGACTTCGGTTCTGAAACTTGAAAATGAAAATTTCGGGAGTCAGCCGACCGGCACTTGCGAACTGCTACTGTTTCGGGCACTGCATGGCAAGAAAGACTGATGCAATGACGCCGGCTGCATGTTTTATACCCCTGACGACCTGACGTCATGGAAGAAGAGACAGCAACAGACGCAGGACCCAAGACTTTGTTAATCAGGCCGACTGAGGGCAACCTGCCAGCAGATTAACCAAATGTAATGACGGCAACAGTGAAACACAAAGAACATCATCTTGAAAAACATACAACGCTAATAGGACCACTCTCATCCCTAGGACATTGAGGTGTAAAATTGGTCTCTTGGGGAGACCACGTCCCTTGGACCGTCTGTCCCAAGAAGTGCCCTCCCCCACCCCAACTGGGAGGCATCCATGGTCACTGTGGCCACTGGAGGAGACAGAATGAAAAGACGGCCCTGGTAAATGTAGTCCAACTGAATCCACCAATGAAGATGACTTCTGCATACCCAAGTAAGTTTGACTGGGAAGGATAGAGGATGTTACAGAATAGACCACTGAATAGCTATAGTCCACCGGAGAACATGCATATAGAAACATGCCATAGGAACCAAGACTATGGCCGCTGCCACTGAACCTAGAGCCTGAAGAACAAGTCTGGCTGGAGAAGCAGGATGAACAAGGATTTGCAGTACACGGAACTTGACTGTTTCTATACGATGTGCAGGCAGAGCAGCAATCTGACTTACTGTGTTCAACTAGGCACTGATGAACTCCAGGCTCTGTATTGGGTGTAGACTGGTTTTGGAGATGTTGATTGCAATACCTAATGTTTGACAAAGTTTTGGAGCAAATAATCCCTGGACTGTTCTAAGAAATGCCTGGTTGGGGAAGTGAGGAGCCAGTTGTCTAAATATGGAAGCACTCAGAATCCCTGCATTCTCAGGTGAGCTGCTCCCACTGTCATACACTTGGCAGACACCCTGGGGGCTGTGATGAGACCAAAGAGCAGGGCTCTGAACTGATGGCGACTGGCTCCCAACCGAAAGCACACATTTTCAGGAACATTTGTTCATCTTGATGTGATACTATGCATCCTAAAGATCGACTGAGCACATCCAATTGTCCTCATGCAAAAAAGGCAGGATGGACTAAACCAGGACTATTTGGAACTCTGACTTCTTCACAAATTGTTTTAGATTGTTAAGATCTAAAATCAGTCTCTGGTCCCCTGTCGTCTTTGCACTAAAAAGAACCTTGAGTAAGTTCTGAATCTTCTCTGGTCTGGTGAGACATCCTTGATGACTATTGTCCAGCAGCTTTTGCATCCCTTCAATTCCAGCTTCCCTCCGACTAGCTGGGACGTTGAGAAGCTTTCTTCTTTGTGAATCTGGAAAAATGTTATAAAATAGCCTCTAGATGTAATTTTTAGCATCCAAGAATCTTTTCTTATAGAAGCCTAGGTGTCTGGGTGCAAGGATAAGCGCCCTCGACTGTCTGCAAAGGTGAGCAGTAGGGCAACTTTCAGGAGCAATGAAGCCTTGAAACCTTGGTTTTGTGGGGCTCCTCTGCTGCAAGGACGCTGTCTTCCATTTGAGCTCCACCATCTGCCCCTGGAGCATTTGTCTCTGCATGAGTCCTTGAAAGAACCCAGAGATTTATGGAACCACATTTTCTTGCCCCTCTGATTCCAGAAAAAGGATCATTGAGGGGGCAAAAAAGCAAAACCCTACAGCTGACAGGGTCTTTCATTCCTGTTCACTACGAGAGACCATTTCTTTAATAGAAGAGCCAAACAAGGATGTTCCATCAAAAGAAGCAATGATAAAAGACTTGAAAGGCTCTTCAAAGTCGCATAACCACATCTAGGCATGTCTCCGTATGGCAATGCCTGAACTGGCAGTCCATGAGGTATGTTCTGTAGCATGGGATATCAACCTCAAGGACGCACTGAAAATGGATAACAGAGTGGTCAGTTCTGAGGATAACCTCTTACAGTCCTCCACAGATATGGACTCAGAGAGAGCTTTGGACAGCTGCTTAGTCAAATTCCTCTGCAGCCTTGTAAATTGTGCTAAATAATCCAGGGACCACAAGGCAAAAGTCACTGAAGCAAATATGTGCTTTCCAAATCTGTCCAACACCCTCGACTCTCTATTAGCAGGATGGACACAGCAGCTCTGCTCAGCTAGCTCCTTTTCTGTGGCTGTCACCACAAACATAGAATCAACAGGGACTCCTTTGCTCCAATGGGATCTGTATGTCAGCGGTGCCAAAATTTTATCTGGTTGTCAGGGAATTGGTATGACAGAGTCCAGTTCCTTCCATGCCCAGAGAAAGACTAGGTTGATAAGCTCATCAGCCGGGGGAGTCATCCAAGACATAATATGTGCTGGAATCAAAAGTTTCCAGAAATACTGACTCCTCTAGAGAGGGAGCATCTGAAGACCACCCATCTTTCTGCCTAAGAATCTCTAGAATGTCTCCAAATGAGATGTCATCCAGTGGAGATCTGGGGGTCCCTTACCCTTCCTCTAAGTCAGTATCCTCTGAGAGATTCCATAGGGGAATTTATGTACCGCCTCCTGTACATAATCTTATGGGAAACCTTCTCAGTGGGATGCTCTAAGGAGAAATTCGAAAAAAGGGGAAGTTCATCTACGGAAACTGTCTGGATGCTAATTGGCACCAGCTGTCCTTGTGGAGTAGGTCTGACAAGATCAGAGCTCAGACCCACTGGGGGACTAGGTTTAGGCTCAAAGGAAGAAATAGAAATTCGATCTCCTGTATGACAGGCAACCTTTTCCACTACCTCAAATGAAGCATTGGGAGAAACTGTGACCAGCCTCACCGGGACCGAAACTTCCGAAGCAGCCAAGCCTGAACCCTGTTCTGTTCAATGTGTAGAGGAGGGAAGCTGCACCTGAGCCATCTAGTGCTATGGCTCCAAGGAACAAGGACGGCTCTGACAACACCAGAGGAGATCCCGGTTCCCCCAGATCCGATGATGATGCTTCAGTTGGGGGACTCATCCCAATCCAAGCTGATAGGAGCAGAACCAATCAGGGAAACTCGGAATCAAAGACCTAACTGTTTTCGGCTCCAACACCAACTCTCTCGTGACTCTCTGATCAGAGGGCTCCAAAGCCATGGAAGGATCAGATGAAGACATATCACTACATGGGAGGAGGGGAGGCTCATGGATCTGATGGGAGACCGAGATGGAATAACCCCCACCTGAATCTAAGCTCCAAGGAATTTCCTCATCATCTAATCCACGTCTGTCTCGGAAAGACTTCTGGAGGATCTAACAGACGAGGTAGTGGACTGTGTACTCAAGTGTTTCTTTGGTGTGGTTTGAAGAAAAGGGGAATGGAGCCAAAACACTGGATCAATTGTGAACTAGAGAGAGTGAATTTGAGGAGATTTTCAAAAAAAAAAAAAAAAAAAAAAAAAACTGTGGTCAGATCAGACTGCTATTTCAGAGATGTTTCTAGTACAATAATTGGATCTGAGGTTTTAGGACCAGATGGTTTCCTTTTAGGATTCAAAGAAATTGGATCTGAGGCTCTTTGGATCTTCATAGGGGGATCCGATGAAGTCACAGTGGCAGGAGGAGTCTTCTGAGATCAGGTAAGGGATCTCTCTCAAGATTCAAAGGAGTTTTTGAATGCTTACTGAAGGGAGACTGAACCACGGACAAAGAAGATGAAGATGGGGGCAGCAATCCCTTAAGAACCAATTTATTTCTTCTATCTACAGTAGCTCTCAAGTTAAATGCAGCACAGTTAGAACAATTTAGTAACCAGGTGGGACTCTGCTAGGCAATGAACACACTCCCTAAGGGCATCAGAATTTGGAATTTTGTGCCCACAGGAACTGCATTTTTTTTAAAGCCGGTTGATTTCTCAGCTATAACTAACAAAATGACATAGAATGAAAAGACAAACTTTTTGTTTTGTAAATTTTAGGAAAAAGTATTAGAAAAGGAAAGGGCTAGTATGAACATGGCACACGAAAATACTAGAAAGATAGAAAAGAGAGGTAAAGGTCTATTTTATAGAAACAACCAGAAAACTTGTCATAAAGAGGGAAAATAGAAAAGATTGGAAGACATGTTTTTTTCTAAATATCTAATCACAAATACTTGTAATAATTAAAAAAGGCTCCTGAGAGAAGATCGCCATCCATGTGAGATGGTGGCAAACGAGATCTGGAGGTATTGTAAGCTAGCTGGCACTGTGGGTAGAAGGAGGAGCTCAAGAGTTGGATCCTTAAGTCTGAGGCATGCAGCCTAGTCGGACCCTAGGTTGTATCTGTAACCCATATGTTGAGGGAGAAAGAAAAGGCCAGCATCAGATATAATGCTCAGTAGAGTGAGTCTGCCTGCTAAACAGACTTCTGAAAACTCAACACAACTGAGCTTGTGCTAAAAGGTGAAGTAATGAAAATGGCCCTTCTTTCAGTATATGTCCAAGTCATTTTACACAGGGGGAAAAAAGCACATTAGTATACTCCCATACCACTCTGTGGGTTATGGGTACAAGCAGACAGAAAATCAAAAGGGCTGATCACCACTGAATCACTACTAGCCAAAATGGTGATCATTACCAGTGAACATGGCAGCCATTCACTTAACTTTGTCTACAAAAATGTAGTGTATAAAATATAAATGCATCTATATACACTTATTACTCCCCATATATCTTCCTTAATTACAGGAAAGGAGGGAAAGACAAAAGAAGTTATGTACTCACCGTAATGTTCCACCTGTGTTGTTGCCTCTCATTTGCTCTTCGCAACTCTACCATATGCCAAAGCTCCAGGCTCAAGACACCAGAGTTCCTCCCCTACCCATAATGCTCATCTCCTCCAAATCCCTCAGATCGAGCTTGCTGCAGCACTATACATCATCTAATCATAGAAAGAGAAAAATCACCCAAAGACAACAAGGCAAGTCAGAAAGGAATGCTTCTGGAGCTCAAACAGTAGTATTTGTCCAAATAATTCCATTAGGTCGTTCAATAGGTAGGGGGATGGAGGGCCAGAATTCCAAAGTCTAGGTCCGGCGTCGGCTGCTGTCGCCTCTTCCCTGACGTCAGTGTGCCAGAGGTATAAAAGATGCAGCAGACACCATTTTCGTCAGTTTTTCTTGCCCCAGATGTCAGGTGCCCCAACTAGGTAGGCTGAAAAATATATCAATAAGAAATGCATGCACGTAAATAGCATTTCCTTCATCTACAAGCAAATACACCAAAAGGGTTGCATAGGATAGGGAAGTTCAGATAAGTCCCAGCAAAGAGAAGGGGGGATGGTGGGTGGGTAAGCTGGACTGCAACAGTGAATACACTCGAACATCTACATTTATGATAGGTACACAACTGTACTATGTTCATCGTGTTTCACTGTTGCAGTCATTACTCTTGGGTTGAATCCCAAAGCGGAGGATGGGTGGCTGGGCTAAACAGGATTAGGAGAGGCAATGAGGCCCTGCAGAACTGCAGTGGCGAAGCCTGCTCTGGACTTAGAAAGGCAAGTGGTAGTGCTTTGTAAAGGTGTGCACTGAACTCCAAGTTGCAGCCTCTAAGATTTCTTTGGTTGGTACTCCTCTGCAGAAGGCTGCTGAAGTGGCTGCTGCTCTGGTGGAATGAGGCCCAATGCCCTTAGGCACTGATTTGCCATGTTAAGAATAGCAGAAACAGATGCAATGGCCTATCCATTTAGAAATAGTCTGTTTTGAAATAGCCTTTCCTTGTGATCCTGCAGCATATGACACTAAAAGTTGCTCAGTCTTTCTGAAAGCTTTAGTTCTGTCCAAGAAGAAGCGTAACTGTCTGTGTATGTCCAAAGAATGCAGAATTTTCTCACCCTTGCTCTCTGGATTAGGGTAAAAGGTAGGCAAGTGAATGGTTTGACTGACGGCCACACTGGACACCACCTTAGGCATAAATGTAGGGTTTGTCCTCAGAGGAAACCCTGTCTGGATGAAAAATGATGAAAGTTTCCACAGCCATGAGAGCTTGTAACTCCGAGACTCGCCTTGCAGAGGTTATGGCTAGGAGCAGAGTTCTTTTCGAAGATAAGAATTTAATATCCGCTGTTGATGCTGGCTCGAAAGGAGGCAGTGTGAGTTTTTCCAAAACATAATTGAGGTCTCAGGTCGGAATTGGTGCTCTCCATGGAGGCATAATGTTTTTGGCCCCTCTGAGGAACTGACTTATTAAAGGATGAGAAAAGATAGGTGGTTCCGTATTGTAATGTGCAGCAATGGCAGAGGCATGAATCTTAACTGATGAGAAAGAAAGGCCTTTGTTCAGCGTCTCAGTTAGGTATTGCAAAATCTGAGGAATATTAGGTACAGATGTGTCAATGCCCTGTTCCTGGTTCCAAGCACATAATCTCTTCCAGTTTTCTGCATAAGATTTTCTGGTACTGGGCCCTCCTGGCCTCCAAGACAACATCCGTAACAGCTTTTGAAAGAGGAGTTTTCTGAATGGCTACAATATCCGCCATGCTGCCAGATTTAAGGTCCTGAGTTGGCTGTGCAGGATCCGATTGTTTTGTTGGGTCAGCAATTGAGAAGTTTGAGGCAATATCCATGCTGGACCTTGAGACAAGCTCTTTAGGATTGGGGACCAGTGCTGGTGTGGCCAGTCTGGTGCAATCAGAATCATTTTTGGCTTCTCTAGTCTGACCTTTAGGAGTACTCTGGGAAGGAGAGGTAGTGGGGGAAAAGCATATACTGATTTTTCCAGCTGAATGATAGGGCGTCCACTTTCCATGCTTGCTTGTGGTAAATCCGTGTGCAAAGTCTCTGCAATTGACAGTTGTGAGGGGAGGCAAATAGATCTATGTCTGGGCATCCACATTTCCTTATTATCATCCTGAAGACTTGTGGATCCAGTTTCCATTCGTGGGGATCCATGAGGTTTCTGCCAGAGTATTTGTTTTTCCTGGCAGGAATTGTGCTTGCAGGTGAACTTGAAGAGCCAGTGCTGTGTCCCATAAGGTCATTGCTTGTCGGCCGAGGGGGTAGGAGCGAGTACCTCCCTGCTTGTTTATGTACCACAGGGATTACCTCAGTGTCACTGCTCAACAGAGGCACAGCAAAATAATGGGTATAGTTCCCCATACTAAAGGGGTGGCGTAAGCCACAAAACTATGGGCTAGGCTTGTAAATGCCCTCGGGCAGATAGCCTAGTATGAACCTATGAACCTATGAACATGACTGTAGTGTTGTGTCTTTATCAGTAATTGTCCTGGATGAAGCAGTTCCTTGAAAGCTGTCAGGGCATTTTGAACAGCTAGCATCTCTTTTTGATTGATGTGAAGATGCATCTGGTTTGCAAGCCATGTGTCCTGAATACATTTTCCTGCCATATGGGCCCCCCAGGCATAATCTGAAGCATCCGTTGTCAGTGTCTGTCTGGCTGTGGGTAAACTGAATGGCAGACCCTTGTTGTGGTGACAGGCTTCTGCCCACCATCAAAACTCCTGCTGTAGGCAGGGAATGAGTGCAATTACGGTCTCCAGGCTGTGCCAATGCCGAGTCCAAACACTTTTCATATACCATTGTAGTTTCCTCACATGCAGTCTGGCATATGGAATTAGTAGAATGCAGGATGCCATGAAACCCAAGGCCTGCAGTATTTTCCTTGCAGATAAGTGGGTTTTTGTTGCCAATTTCTTGAAGTAGTCAGTTGTTTTTGCTTGTCTGGCGTGAGATAAGCCATCTGGGCAGTTGTATTTAAGCTTGCACCCAGGGATATTATCTCTTGAGAGGGCACTAGTTTTGACTTCTTTTTGTTTACTGTGTACCCTAGGCCAATTAGTAGTCTTTTTACAAACGCCAGATGCTTTAGAAGAGTGTCTTTGTTCTCTGCTTGAATTAGGCATTCGTCCAAGTAGGGATATATTTGAATTCCTTTTTGTCTGCAAAACGCAATTACTGGTGCCAGGCATTTTGTAAAGACCCTGGGCGCAGTAGATAAGCCAAAGGGCAGTGCAGAGAATTGGTAATTCATTGAGCCAGCTACGAATCTGAGGTATCTTCTGTAAGATTGTCCGATTGGGACATGCAGGTGCCTCTTTAAGGTCCAAAGTTACGAGCCAAGCCCTCTTGCCCAGCATGGGCAGTAGCTGCTGAAGAGTCAACATCTTTGGAACTTATAGACAGGTCCAGAATTGGTCTCCAGGTTTTGTCCTTCCTGGGTACTAGGAAACGTCTTGAGTAAAATCCTTGTCCCTGCTCTTGTTGTGGTACTTGTTGAATGGCCCTCATGTCCATGAGGGCTGTAATTTGTTTTTGTGCCTCTGCCCATTGATTGTGTGGCAGGTCTGGCATGCCCTTTGACCTTGGTAGTGTGTGAAAATGGAACCTGTAGCCTTGTGACACTATGTTCAGAACCCATTTGTCTTGGGTAACCATTTGCCAATTTGATGAAAAAAGTGCTAGTTTCCCCCCTAAGGGGGTAGTCAAAAGAAAACTGCTTGGAACTGGTAGAGGAAAGTCATTGAGACTGTTTCCTGTAAGGCTGTGATTTGTCTTCTCTGCTTTTGGAGGTAGGAGCACCCCATTGTTTAGGCCTGTATGAGCCTTGGGGCCGAGATCTGCCTCTGGGAAGCCTGTATCTGCCTCTTTGTGGTCTGTGTGAGACTGGAAAGGACCAATTTTTAGAAGGCCAGTTCCTGCTAAACCTGGGTGGCTGTACCTGTAAGAAATCCTTGACTGTCTGCATGGATTTTGCTTTATCCTCCATTTTTTTCAACACTTCTTCTGCTTTAGTAACAAAGTATCATGCTGTAATGGTGCATCTAATAATTTTGCTTTAGCATGATCAGGCAGATTTTGTTCCTTTAACCAAGCATGCCTTCTAATAACAGAACCTGTAACAGCGGCCCTGCAAGAGGTCTCCAGTGAATCATAACCACTTTGCTTTCCCACTTGTTCAGTTGCATGCAATAAATCCTGCAATTCCTTGTTCTCTGAACATTCAGTATTTATCAGCATTTTCTGTTTAAGTAGTGACATTAAATATTGCTGATATTTAAGCATATGGAATTGACAATTTAAAGCCTTTACAGCCAGGGTGGCAGAAGTGTAAACTTTTTACCCCATCTGTCTAGAGCCCTAGAATCCCTATCAGAGGGGACAGGGTTTTTTGCAGTGGAAGCTTTAACCCCCTTGAAACCCTGAGAGAGTTTCTGGGTCAGCAGCGGGGTTTTTATATAGGAATTTATGAGAATCCGGGACCCTGTAGTATCTGTCTGGCTTAGCAGGTGCAGGAGGTAAAGAGTCAGGGGACAGTCCGGACTCTGAAAATACATCATCTACAATGTCTAGAACAGGTGGAATAGCAAGGGGTCTGTGCTGAGGAAGAAGCAGAAGTCTCTGAGCCTTTTCTTAGACTCAGAATAATCTTGGCTCGCCCAGTGGAAATGCTCCCTCATAGTATGCAGTGTTTCCCCAAAAGAATAGTCTTCAGGAGGACAGGCTGAAGGAATGGACTCTTCAGCATCAGAATCCTCATAGGGAAGCATGGAGTAATCCTGAAGAGGAATCAGAGGAAATAGATACCTGATCAGAAGAATCATAGTCTGTCTCTTGCCTAGTCCTCTTATCAGGAGGGGGATGGGAGCCCCTGATCAAAGTAATTAGGCCTTCGGCCATTTTGAGCATCTGTTTTTTTTAGACATGGAAGTCTGAATAGGAGAATGCTGTACTTGTTTATTTGTCTTTCGAGCTGCTTTAGTCTGTCTTGGAAGCCGAGGATGGCTTAACATATAGTTGTGTAGGTCTGAAGACACCCTCAGAAGCCGATGCCTGCTCAGTGGCTCCGGACCCACCTGAGGAATTGATTTCCGAGTGTCTAATACCTTGAGTTTCCAGAGGCCCAGTCGGCTCCACATGGGAGTCAGTAGCGGCCTGTGCCTCTGAGGTAGCAGGCGCCAGGGGCTGCGAAAGCGCTTCACTGAGAACCGGCGACTGGCCTAGAAGAGGCCTCATCGGTTTTGGACCTCGGATGCCTATCCTTGTCCTTGCGTTTTTTGTAAACTCTGGTTGTCGGCTGTTCCGCCGGCATTATATAATTAAATCTTTGGCCAAAGTAATGAAATGCAAAATCAAACAGACGCTTGACATTGCGTTGGTTGAATCTAGCACAAAACCGACAACTAGCAACATTGTGATCAGGGCCTAGGCAAGGAATACCGTAAGAATAAAAATCCTTATGAGGTATTTGCTTCCCACAAGAAATACAATTGTTAACTTTTTCTGACATCGGTCTGGAGCAAGAAAAAAAAAAGATTCCCCAATGGGGTACTTAGCTTTAATGAAGACTTTGGTTCTGAAATTCAGATTTCAAAATCTCAGGAGTCAGACGACCAGCACTTGCGAACTGCTTTTGCTTCGGGCACCGCGCAGCAAGAAAGACTGAAGAAAATGGAGTCGGCTGCATCTTTTACACCCCTGGTGCACTGACGTCAGGGAAGAGGTGACAGCAACCGACACCGGACCTAGACTTTGGAATTCTGGCCGACTGCAGGTAGCCTGCCAGCAGGACAACCCAAGAGTAATGACTGCAACAGTGAAGCACGATGATCATCAGGAATTCTCTGACTTCTAGGATTCAATACCTGGTGGGAGCAGTTAGGAGCAAATTGTCTAGATATGGAAAACACCTGGAATCTTGCAGTCTCAGGTGAACTGCCATGCGAAGCATCAGAATCCTGTTCAAAATTCCCAAATTCAGGATCCACCCTAGGTCTTTTGTCAGGAGGGGGCATAGAACCCCTAATCATAGTAATTAAATCTTCAGCCATCTTAAGCACATGTCTCTTGGGCACAGGGCCTGAAGTACTAGCAGAGACACCTGCTACAGCTAAACCTGGCCTGCCCCTGGAAGAAGCCTTGGTAACAGTAGGGGTAGGCCTAACCACCTTAGGCAGAGAGGGAAGGACAGTTACCTGAGAAGCCCCTTCAGCCTGGCCTACCTCCTGAGAAGACACATCCTGTAACAATAAAGTCTCTCCCTGGGACTCTAAGGAAACTTCTGTTTGGGCCTCTGGCTCAACCGAGCCATCTAAAGAACCAACGTCCGGGACGGACGGTTCTTCTAACCTAGGCCTAGGTGCTTTGTCCTTGCGTTTCTTCGATAGCGGCGCCGGAGCATCCGACGGCATTTTGTAATTGCACCGCTTCAAGACTAACCTGGCAAAGACTAATCTCGTCTTTATAGTACGTTTGTTAAATCTAGCACAAGAGGGACACCCAACAACGTCGTGCTCAGGCCCTAAACAAGGTATACACAAGTTATGGTAATCCCTATGTGGTATCGGTTTCCCACAAGAAATACAGTTATTTACTTTTTCTGACATTCGCAAAATACTGAGGCAAGAAAAACAAAATATTCCCAACGGGTACTTAGCCAACTTGGATTCGGTCTGAAACTCCGGTTTCGGAAAATCTCAGGACGCCAACCTGCACTCGCAAATTTGCTTCTGCATCGGACCACGCGGCAAAAAAGACTGAGGATATGACGTCGGTCATGCGCATTTATACCCTGACGTCCTGGCGTCAGTTTAATGCGCCATGGCCGACGTCAGCCATATACTTTGGTATTCGGGCCGACCGAGGACAGCGCTATACCCAAGTGTAAGGACTGCAGCAATGTGAGATGAAGAACATCTGCCATGACTGCCATGCAGTTGCTGAACACCCTGGGGGCTGTGGCAAGACCAAAGGGTGGAACTCTCAACTGACAATGACTGGCTCCTAGTCGGAAGCAGAGGAACCTTCTAGAGTGCCTGTTCATCTTGATGTGATGGTACTTGTCCTGAAGGTCTATTGTGACCACTCAGAACTTTGAACTGGCAACCGATTTGTTGAGGGTGGTAAGATCCAGAAAGGTCTCCTGTCTTTTTGGGCACTAAAAGGAATCTGGAGTAGATGCCCAATTCGAGCTGGTCTGGGAGAACATTTTGGATGACTCTCTTTGAGAGAAGCTTTGAAATCTCTAATGCTGCAGCCTCCCTCTGATTGGGTGGAACATCGGGCAGGATTTTGTTTGGAGAGGGTTTCTGGAAAAAGGGTACTGAATAGCCTCTGGATATAATTTTGTAACTCCCAATGATCTTCTGTGATGGCTTACCAGGCTGTTGGGTGTAAAGACAAATGTCCCTGACTGCCTCCAAAGATGAGCAGTCCAGCAATCCCCCAGGATCGCTGACTGGGTCTGTCCGAGAAGGAATCCTGAGACCCTTGATTCATCGGACCCCCTCCCCCACGGGGACGGCATTGCCATTATAACCATTTCCCCTCTGTCTCTAGGAGGAAGGTCTCCTTGTGTACCCTGAAAAGGACCTTGAGATTTTCAAAACCGCAACTTCTTACCTCCACACTGGTTCCTGGAAAAGATCCGGCGTAGAGAAGCAGATCCCAACAGCAAACAAGGTCTTTCCATCTTTTTCACTTTGGGAGAGAGTGTGTCTCTGACCACTGGACTGAAAAGAGTCTGTTCAAAAGGGGCATTGGTGAAGGACACCTTGTAGGGTTCTGATAAATTCCACAGCCACATCCAGGTGTGGCATCTGGTAGCAATGTCTGATCCAGCCGCCCGTGAGGGACCTTTTGTAGCGTGACAAATTAACCTCATGGATGTGTCAGAAATAGACTGAAGAGTGGCCATTCTAGAGGAAAAGGTCTTCTGTTCCTTGGCAGACATGGACCCTGGGACAGCACTACAGAATTCCTTGCCAAGTCCCTCTGTAGTCTGGTTACGTGTGCCAAATAATTCAGCACTCGCAATATTAAAGTTACTGAAGCATAAACCTGCTTCCCAAATCTGTCCAAAGCCCTAGACACCCTGTTAGGGGGATAGGCGGTGGAGCTCTGCTGGGCCAGCTCCTTTCTGGTGGCAGCTGCTACCACCATGGCATAGACAGGAACACCTCTGGTCCAATGGTGGCTGTCAGAAGGGGCACTAAGCATCTTATTGGGCCTCTTAGGTATTCGTTCCACTGCGTCCGGCTCCCTCCATGCCCTGCACATCACAGGGTCAATAAGGGGGTCAACGTGGAGATACCCAAGAAGAAGATGGGCTTGACCCAAAAGCTTCCACAAACACTAATTCCTCTAGGTTATTGTTTTGGGAAGACCAGCCACCCTTTTGGTGTAGGATCACCATGATGTCTCCAAATGAAACATCCTCAGGTGGTGATCTGGGGGACCCCTTCCCTTCATCAAGATCAGTGTCCTCTGTGAGGGATTCCAAAAGGGAATTCAAATGTCTCCTTTTGTACTGGTGCTTCCAAGGAAACTCCTCGGTGGGGTGCTCAGGGAGGTATCAGAAGACTCCAGGTGTTCCAAAAGGGAAGTAGTCTGGAAATCTTTCTGGGAAAACTGTCCCAGACATGACAAAGTAGATGGGTCAGGCACAAAAAGCTGCTGGAGGGGGCTGGGCTCCAAAGCAGGTGGAGTCGAGGTTCTTCTGGGTGCAGAGAGAACCCTCTCCACCACCTTGAACGCAGAGGGAGATCAAGACACCAAGGGCACCCCGCCGGAGCCCAAGCTGTCGACAAGGAAGCCCCACAAATCCCCACCACCCCTGGATCAGAGTGGGGACTTCGGTCTGGATGTCACTGGCTCTGGGGAGAAACATCGGCTCTGATGCTGAGGGGAGGCCTGGAAAATTACGGGAGCCAAGGTAGTCTGCTCTGGAGACCTAGATGCCTTGGCATGAGGTATCCCCGATTGATGGGACCTACTCCTACTGTGGGATCTTTTGCGGTCCTTATGCTTTTTGGCAGGGGTCAGAGTCCCTGAAGTCCATGGTGTGGCAGAAGCAGCAGAAAGTACAGTTTTGTACCTACCATAAATGTAGATGTCCGATAGGTATGCATCTGCAGTCATCACATATGGGTTGTCCTGCCTCAGGCAGCCCTTCGGTCGGCCGGATTCCAAAGTCTGGGTCCGGCGTCGGCTGATGTCGCACTTTCTCCAACGTCAGAGCGCCTGGGGTATAAAAGCATCAGCCGATGCCATCTTCCTCAGTTTTTCTTGCCCCAGATGCCAGGTGCCCTCTAAGGAAGGCTAAATTTGGAGAGATGCATTTAAAAATCCAAACATGCACAGTAATATAAAAACAAATACACCATAATAGATCACCCCAGCTAGCTATAAGAGGGGTAAGTACCCAAGAAATACCACAGAGGGGAAGGAGGGAGGGTAAACCTGACTGCAGATGCATACCTATCGGACATCTACATTTATGGTAGGTACAAAACTGTACTATGTCCTTCAAGGATGCATCTGCAGTCATCACATATGGGTAGAATACCATAGCCAACCTGGGGGTGGAGGAACTATGTAAAGGATGGTGTAGCTAAAATGCCCTGCAGGACTGCCGTAGCAAAGCCTGCTCTGGATCTGGAATATAAAGGTAAATTGTAATGCTTGGCAAATGTATGCACGGAGCTCCATGTAGCAGCTTCTAAAATGTCCTTGGTAGCCACCCCTCTTAAGAAGGCTGTGGAGGTGGGCTGTGGCTCTCGTGGAATGAGGTCTAATGTTAGCTGGCACAGTTTTTCCATGAAAGGAGTAACAAAAACGAATGCAATTCCCTATCCATTTTGAAATTGTCTGTTTGGAAATTGCTTTTCCTTGTGTACCAGCAGCATATGCTACCAACAGCTGGTCAGTTTTTCTGTAACCTTTAGTTCTGTCCAAGTAGTAGCGCAACTGTCTGTGTATGTACAGGGTGTGCAGAAGTTTCTCCCCTTTGTTTTGTGGATTTGGAAAGAAGGTAGGCAAGTGAATAGCTTGGTTTAATGAAACCCTGGATACCACCTTTGGCATAAATGTAGGATTGGTTCTCAATGAAACTCTGTCCTGATGAAAAATAAGAAATGGCTGTACTGCCATAAGGGCCTGTAACTCAGATACTCTTCTTGCTGAGGTTATGGCCAGAAGGAAAGCAGTCTTCCCAGACAGGAACTGTAGTTCTGCAGATGCTGCTGGTTCAAAGGGAGGCAGTGTTAGTTTTTCCAACACGAAGTTAAGGTCCCAAGTAAGTAGAGGTGGTTTCCTTGGAGGATTGATGTTTTTGATTCCTCTTAGAAACTGTCTTAGGAGAGGATGAGAGAAGACAGGTGTATCAGTATTGTACTCTGCTGAAATTGCTGAAGCATGAATTTTAATGGAAGAGTAAGACAGACCATTGTGGAACATTTCTGCCAAGTATTCCAGGATATGTGCCATGTTCATCACTGTCGCATCTAGGCCCTTTGTGGTGTTCCAAATGTGAAATCTTTTCCATTTTGCTGAATATGCCTTTCTTGCGGAAGGCCGGCGAGCTTCCATAATAATATTTTTCACTCTCTGGGATAGCTTATCCTGAGGAGGAGTCAAGGTATTTTCCAGGCTGTTAGTTGCAAGGTTTTCAGGTTGGAATGCAGAGTTTTGTAATTGTGCTGTCAGTAGAAGTGGCCATAGAGGAAGAGGCCATGGTTTCGTGCGTGACATGCTCTTTAACAGTGGGTACCAGTGCTGTCTTGGCCAGTCCGGAGCTATCAGAACCACTTTTGGCTGCTCTGTCCTGATCTTCAGTAAAACCTTGGTCATTAATGGGAGAGGTGGAAATACATACACTGTTAGAGTTCTCCAGCTGAAAGAGAGGGCGTCCACTTTCCATGCTTGTGGGTGGTATGTCCTTGAGCAGAATTTCTTCAGTTGATGATTGTGGGGGGAGGCAAAAAGATCTATGTCCGGCCTCCTCCATGATTGTGTTATCTGTAGAAAGATGTCCGGGTGCAGCATCCATTCGTGTGCATCCATGATATTTCTGCTTAAGCTGTCCGCCAGTATATTGTCTTTCCTGGCACAAACTGGGATTGTAGCTGTATATTGAGCTTCAAGGAAAGTTCCCATAGATTCATTGCCAGCCTGCAAAGAGGATAGGAATGGGTGCCTCCTTGCTTGTTTATGTACCACATAACCGTGGTGTTGTCTGTCCTTATTAGCAGATGGCCTTGATGCAGAAAGGGTTTGAAGGCTTCGACTGCATGTATCACTGCCAGCATTTCCTTTTGGTTTATGTGCATGCGTAGCTCTTTTTGTGACCATAGACCTTGAATGCATCTGCCCTCCAAGTGCGCTCCCCATCCATGGTCTGAAGCGTCTGTTGTAATGGTTTGGCTGGCTATTGGTTTGCTGAAAGGCAGACCCCTGTTTAACTGGCTTGCTTGAGCCCACCACAGAAATTCCTTTTGAAGGCATGGAATGAGTGGTATCAAAGTTTCCAGGCTGTGACTGTGTTGAGTCCACAAACTCCTTAGGTACCATTGTAGTTTCCTCATATGTAGTCTTGCTTGCGGAATCAGAAGGATGCAAGAAGCCATGTAACCCAGGGCCTGCAGGATTTTCCTTGCAGTCAGCTGGGTTTGTCTTGTCATATTTTTGAAGTAATCTGGTAGTTGACTTTGTTTTTCTTCTGTGAGGAAGGCCATTTGGGTGGTTGCATCTAGATTTGCACCCAGAAAGGTTATTCTTTGGGATGGAACAAGTCTTGATTTGTGAAAGTTGACTGTATATCCCAAGGCCTGAAGTAGGTGGATGGCATAATTCAAGTGTTTTACCAAAGTTTGTTGGCTGTCCGCTTGTATAAGGCAGTCGTCCAGATATGGGTATATTTGAATCCCCTGAACTCTGCAGTGTGCCATTACTGATGCCAGGCATTTTGCGAATACTCTGGCCGCAGTAGATAAGCCAAAGGGCAATGCTGAGAATTGATAATGCTCTGAACCTGCAAGAAATCTGAGGTGTCTTCTGCAACTTTGTCTGATAGGGACATGCAGGTATGCCTCCTTGAGGTCTAGAGTTACCAGCCAAGACCCCTTGCCCAGCATGGGAAGGAGCTGCTGTAGAGTCAGCATTTTGAACTTTGGCACAATGAGATAAGTATTCAGTGCAGACAAGTCGAGAATTGGCCTCCATTGTTTTTCTTTTCTTGGAACAAGGAATAGACTGGAATAAAATCCTTGGCCTTGTTCTGAGAGAGGAACCTTTTCTATAGCTTTCATTTGCATTAAGCTGGAAATTTGTTTCAAAGCCTCTGCCCTTTGATTCTGTGGCAGGTCTGGCATGCCTTTTTTTTTTTTGGTAATGTGTGGAAATGGAACCTGTATCCTTTGTCTATTATTTGTAGTGTCCATTTGTCCCTTGTAATACTGTGCCAATTTTCTGAGAATAAAGAAAGCTTTCCGCCCAAAGGTGCTTCCAATTGGGCCCTGGTTGGCGGTGTCAAAGTAAAGTCATTGAGCCTGTCCTTGTGCAGCAGTTGAAGGTCCTGCATTACCTCTCTGGTTGGGAGGTTGCCATTGACGTCCCCTGTAGGAGCCTCTAGCTTGCCCTCTACCTCTGGCACGCCTGTTCTTGCCTCTCTGAAACCTCTCTGTGTCTGGAAAGGACCAATTCTTGGAAGGCCAATTCCTGCTGAATCTTGGTGGTTGTACTTGGAGAAAATCTTTGACTGTTTGTACGGATTTAGCCTTTTCTTCAAATTTCTTTAGGACCTCCTGAGCCGTGGAGCCAAATAACTTTTGCTTTTCCAGTGGAGCATCCAGAAGCTTTGCTTTAACATGGTCTGGCAGAAATTGTTCCTTCAGCCAAGCATGCCTACGTATGACTGCGCCAGTCATAGCTGACCTACATGAAGCTTCCAATGCATCATAACCACACTGCAAGAAATGGTTGCTAACCTGTTGTGAGTTATGTACCAGATCCTGAAGTGACTTGCGGTCTAGGGGGTCAGGTGAAGACAGTTTTTTATGCAATTCATCTAACAAATACTCTTGGTACTGTATCATATGAAATTGACAATTTAATGCCCTCATAGAAAGAATAGCAAAAGTATACACTTTTTTACCCCATCTCTCTAAAGCTCTGGATTCCCTTTCAGAGGGGAGAGGATTTTTAGCAGTGGCAGCTGCAACCCCTTTAGGGCCCTGGGAAATAATTTCTGGATCAGCAGAGTGGGCCTTGTAAAGGTAAAGATGTGAGTCCGGGACCCTGTAGTACCTATCGGGTTTGGCAGGAGCCGGAGGGAGAGAATCAGGGGTTGTGCTAGAGTCAGAGTACACATCATCAATGACATTCAAAACAGGAGGAATAGCTAAAGGTCTATGCTGAGGCAAATGTAAAAAAGTCCTTAATCTTTTCCTGGAATCAGAGAATTCCTGGCCCTGCCATTGGAAATGCTCTCTCATAGTGTGTAGTGTCTCCTCAAAGGAAAACTCTTCAGGAGGGGAGGCTGAGGGAATATATTCCTCTGCATCAGAATCCTCGTAGGCCGAAAAAACCTCCTCCTGGTGGTCCGAGAGAGTAGAGCCATCAGAGGCCTCATCTGAGGAGTGGGGATCAGAGGGCTCAACCCTGGGCCTTTTGTCTGGAGGAGGTTGAGAGCCCCTGTCCGGATGAGGTTGAGAGCCCCTAATTAATGAGATAAGATCCTCTGCTAAGCTTAAAATCTGTGAACCGGTAGAGGGTCCCTGAGGAATAACCTTGGGAGGCAAAGCTTTTGAGAGTTTAGCAGCTTTAGCCCTGGAGAATGCCTTAATGGACATGGATGCAGGAGGCCTGGCTGCACCACGTGCTGGTGTAGATTTGTCTAAAGGAATGGTGTCGGAAGGTTCCAGGACACCAGTTTCTGTCGGAAATTCAGTAACAGACTCAGCCGGGGCCTCCGGGACCGAGGTAGTCGGTTGAGCGGTTTCGGTAATTGGAAGTACCAAGGACTCTGTTTCAGCCGAGACAGAGACACTCGCGGTAGGCCTGGCAGTGGTTTCAGCCAAAACCGCGGCCCGCGCGTGTCGGTCCTTGTCCTTCCGTTTCTTGATTAAATGTGAAGTTGGAGTCTCCGGCGGCATGTTATACGAAAAACTAGCCCCAAAAAATTCCTCTGCAAACTCCGCCCGACGTCTAAGTGTGCGTCGGTTGAAGGAAGCACAGGCTGAACAGGCTGAGACGTCGTGGTCTGGGCCTAGGCAGGGGAGGCAGTAAGAGTGGAAATCCTTATGAGGTATTTGTTTCCCACAAGTTAAACAATTATTAACTTTATCTGACATCGGCTGAGGCAAGAAAGAGTCCCCAACGGGGTACTTAGCTTTTTGAAGTCTTCGGTAGCTGAATTACAGGAGCTGGCCGACCGGCACTTGCTAACTGCTTCTGCTTTGGGCACCACGCGGCAAGAAAGACTGGGGAAGATGGCGTCGGCTGATGCTTTTATACCCCAGGCGCTCTGACGTCGGGGAAAGTGCCACATCAGCCGATGCCGGACCCAGACTTTGGAATCCAGCCGACCGAAGGGCTGCCTGAGGCAGGACAACCCATATGTGATGACTGCAGATGCATCCTTGAAGGACATCTAGACAGAAGACCTTTTAATATCAATTTATTTCTTCTGTCAATGAGGGCATGTTGACTGAACCCCGCACACATATTGCATGACGATTCCAAGTGGGCAGCACCGAAGCACACCACACACAGAATAGGCATCTGAAACTGGGATGTTGTGCTCACAAATCACACGCTTCTTAAAACCCACAGGTTTGGGGTCAGATAAGTCTGTAGAAAAAATCCACAGCGTGCGTACACAACAATAACAAGGAAATCCAAAACACTGAAGTACCTACTCTATATTTAAAGATAAAACTACAGTTAAAAAAGGTAGGGAAGGGAAATTTACAAGGAGGACTATAAAAACTACAGTGTCCTAAGACGGAAGAAACAAGGAAGACTATAAGATAGGTCTAATTAAAAAAGACTATATAAAAGATAGTACAAAAAATAACTGACTAAACTCACAAGAAAACCCCGAAGAGCTCAGGATGATGAGATACCCAATGCTATACGATGCGTAGCAAACGAGATCTGGGAGATTTGGAGGAGAGCAGCATTATGGGTAGGGGAGTAGCTCAGATGTCGGAACCTGGAGCTTTGGTATGCAGCAGAGTTAGATCCAATTCTTGGATCGGACCCCACAGGTTGAAGAGCAAATGAAAGCAACATCATCAGATCATAAATGTTCTCGAAATTTGGATCTTAGAAAAGACTCCCTTCCAACCTGAATGGTAAAAAGGGTAGAAACTCCTAGAAAAATTGGAATACACAGACTCCTTTGACAGTATACAAAGGTTTGATGACCAGCAATTTATATACAACCCCAAATTCTATAACAAATCCTTAGGCTTTGTCTATTCAGAGTTTGAGCACAAATACAAACATGTGTTTACATCTTCTAAACACTGGAAGAAGGGTGGGTGTAAGACTTAAAAATAACCTTGGCTTCCGTTCAGAACATAACTAAGGGAGGAAGCTCCTGAAAAGGCTGTGGTAAAAACTCTTGAGATACAATCCCAATAAAGAATTACCAAACAATAACTAGACACTTAATAGAAAACCTTTTTAAAGCAATATATAACACAGCTCTACCTGCTGTCTCAGAGAGGTATTATTACACCAGTAAGAATGTCCAACTGCCAGTCGTAACAAGAAAAAAACAGAATAGTTTGTATATAAGACAGTACAGTGTCAGAGCAACCCAGGCAGATAAAAAGACAAAAATGTATATATACATTTTACATACCCCAGTTCCATCTACGGTGAGCAAGGAAATGGGTTTGTAGGCTTATAAATTTTCAAATACTGACCTTAAAAAGTATAGTTGTGTACACTTACCATAAATGTAGATGTTCGAGTGTATTCACTGTTGCAGTCATTACATTCGGGTTATCCTGCTAGCAGGTTGCCCTCAGTCGGCCTGAATTCCAAAGTCTTGGGTCCTGGTTGCAGTCGCCTCTTCCCCGACGTCAGGTCGTCAGGGGTATAAAAGATGCAGCTGACGCCATTTTCTTCAGTTTTTCTTGCCCCAGATGTCAGGTGCCCCCAAAAGGGTAGGCTAAAAATATGTAAATAAAACATACATGCACCAAAATAAGCTTTACCTTCATCTATAAGCAAATACACCACCTAGGTTGTATAGATTAGAGAAGTAAAGATAAGTTCCAGCAAAAATAAGGGGGATGGCAGGTGGGTAACCTGGACTGCAACAGTGAATACACTCGAACATCTACATTTATGGTAAGTACACAACTGTACTATGTTCTTAGTGTTTCACTGTTGCGGTCATTGCATTTGGGTTGAGTCCCAAAGCTATGGTTGGGGGGCTGGAGCTAAACAGCATTAGGAGCGGCTATGAGGCCCTGCAGAACTGCAGTGGCAAAGCCTGCCCTGGATTTAGAGTAAAGAGGCAGACTGTAATGTTTTGTAAAGGTATGCACTGAACTCCAAGTAGCAGCCTCTAAAATGTCTTTGGTTGATACTCCCCTGAGAAAGGCTGCAGAAGTGGCTGCAGCTCTGGTTGAATGTGGCCTAATGCCCTTAGGCATCTGGTTTGCCATGCTGTGAGTAGCAGAAACAAATGTAGTGACCTATCCACTTTGAAATAGTCTGCTTGGAGATAGCCTTTCCTTGTGATGCTGCGGCATATGCCACTAGTAATTGTCTTTCTGAAAACTTTAGTTTTGTCCAAGTAGAATCTAAGTTGTGTGTGTACCTCCAAAGAATACAGAATTTTCTCCCCCTTGTTCTGTGGATTTGGAAAAAAAGTTGGCAAATGAACAGTTTGGTTAAGGGCTACACTGGATACCACCTTAGGCATAAATGTAGGGTTTGTTCTCAGAGAGACCCTGTCTGGATAAAAAAATGATAAAGGGTTCCACAGCCATGAGAGCCTGCAGCACTGATACTCGTCTTGCAGAAGTTATTACTAGGAGCAGAGCTGTTTTCCAAGATAAGAATTTTATATCCGCAGTAGCAGCTGGCTCAAAAGGAGGTAAGGTGAGTTTTTCCAAGACATAACGGAGGTCGCATGCAGGTATTGGCATTCTCCTTGGAGGCCTTAAGTTTTTGGCTCCTCTGAGGTACTGCCTTAATAAAGGATGAGAAAAGAGTGGTGGCTCTGTATTGTAATGAGCCGAAATGGCAGAGGCATGGATTTTAATTAAGTAATTTAATTTAAGTATTGCAAAATCTGAGGAATATTTCGGACAGCTGTACCAGTTCCTTGAGCTTGGTTCCAAGCACAAAATCTCTTCCATTTCCCAGCATAGGATTTTCTAGTACTAGGCCTTCTGGCTTCTAAGATAACATCAATCACAGCTTTACTGAGAGGTGTGGTTTTGTATGGCTACATTATCCGCCATACTGCCAGGTTTAGGGTCCTGAGTTGGCTGTGCAGAATCTGATTGTTTTGCTGGGACAGTAGATGAGGTATTTGAGGCAAGGTCCAGGCTGGGCCATTGGGACAAGCTCCTTAAGCTTGGATACCAGTACTGGCGTGGCCAGTCTGGGGCAATCAGAATCATTTTTGGTTTCTCCTGTCTGACCTTTAGGAGTACCTTGGGGAGGAGAGGCAGTGGAGGAAAGGCATATACTGATAGGTTTTGTCCAGTTGAAAGATAAGGCGTCCACTTTCCAAGCTTGTCTGTGATGTCCTTGTGCAAAATCTTTTTAGTTGATTGTTGTGAGGGGAGGCAAATAGATCTATGTCCGGGCATCCCCATTTCTTTGTTATCATGCTGAAGACTTGTGGATCCAGGTGCCACTCGTGGGGATCCATGAGGTTTCTGCTTAGTTCGTCTGCCAGAGTATTTTCCTTTCCTGGCAGGAATTGTGCCTGCAGATAAAGTAAATGCTGTGCCGCATAAAGCCACGGCTAGTCTGCAAAGGGAGTAAGATTGAGTGCCCCCACCCCTGCTTATGTACCACATGACCGTGGTGTTGTATGTCTTTATCAGTAGTTGTCATGGATGAAGTAGGTCCTTGTAGGCTGTCAGGGAATTTTGAACAGCTAGCATCTCTTTTTGATTGATATGTAGATGCTTTTGGTTTGTGGACCAGGTGCCCTGAATGCCTCTTCCTGCCATGTGTGCCCCCTAGGCATAATCTGATGCATCCGTTGTTAGGCTCTGCCTGGCTGGTGGAAGTGAGAATGGCTGTCCCTTGTTTTGGTGACAAGCCTTTGCCCACCATCGAAACTCCTGTTGCAGGCAGGGAATGAGAGTAATCATTGTTTCCAGGCTGCGGCAATGTTGTGTCCAGACACTTTTTAGGTACAATTGAATTTTCCTCATATGTAGTCTTGCACAAGGTATTAGTAAGATGCAGGATGCCATGAAGCCCAAAGCCTGCAGAACTTTTCTTGCAGATAACTGGGCCTTTGTTGCCATTTCCTTGAAATAGGTAGTCAGTTGCCTTTGTTTATCTGGAGTGAGATAAGCCATCTGGGCAGTTGCATTTAAGCTTGCACCCAGGAATATTCTCTTGAGTGGGTACTAGTTTTGATTTCTTTTTGTTGACTGTGTACCCTATGCATGTTAAGTATTTTCACAAACGTCAGATGCTGTAGTAGAATGTCCTTGTTCTCTGCTTGAGAGGCAGTCGTTCAAGTAAGGATATATTTGTATTCCTCTTTGTCTGCAGAATGCAATTACTGGTGCCAGGCACTTTGTGAAGACCCTGGGCACAGTAGATAAGCCAAAGGGCAGTGCAGAGAATTGGTAATGCTTTGAGCCAGCCTTGAATCTGAGGTATCTTCTGCATGATTGTCTGATTGGGACATGCAGATATGCCTCTTTTAGGTCTAAAGTCACGAGCCAAGCCTTGCTGCCCAGCATGGGCAGAAGCTGCTGCAAGGTCAATATTTTGAATTCTGGTATATCCAGGAAAGTGTTTAGAATAGACAGGTCCAGTACTGGTCTCCATGCTTTGTCCTTTCTGGGTACCAAGAACAGTCTTGAGTGAATTCCTTGTCACTGCTCTTGCTGTGGCACTTGCTGAATAGCCCTCATGTCCATGAGAGCTGCAACTTGTTTTTGAGCCTCTGGCCAACCGTTTGCCCTTGGCAGGGTATGGAAGTGAAACTTGTAGCCTTGTGACACTATGTCTAGAACCCATTTGTCCTGGGTTATAATGTACCAATTGAGAAAAAAGTGCTAGTTTTCCCCCTAAGGGTGCTGCCAGAAGATAAGTGTTTGGTGCAGTCAGGGGGAAGTCATTGGGACTGTTTCCTATATGGTTGTGATTTGTCTTCTCCACCTTTGGAGGTAGAAGCACCCCATTGCTTAGACCTGTAGGAACCTTGCGGCTGTGATCTGCCTCTAGGGTGTCTGGATCTGCTCCTTTGAGGTCCGTCTGAGACTGGAAAGGACCAATTCTTTGTAGGCCAGTGTCTGCTAAATCTAGGTGGCTGTACCTGTAAGAAATCCTTGACCGTTTGCATAGATTTAGCTTTGTCCTCCATTTTCTTTAACACCTCTTCTGCCTTAACACCAAACAAGGTATCATGTTGTAATGGAGCATCTAATAATTTTGCTTTAACATGATCAGGCAGATTTTGGTCCTTTAACCAAGCATGCCTCCTACTGACAGAACCTGTAACAACAGCCCTGGAGGAGGCCACCAGAGAATCAAAACCACATTGCAAAGTATGCTTTCCAACTTGTTCAGCTGCATGCAATAAATCCTGCATTTCTTTGTTTTCTGCACATTCAGAATTTACCATCATTTTCTGTTTAAGCAGTATCATGATATACTGCCGATATTTGAGCATACGAAACTTGGCAATTTAAGGCCCTTATAGCCAAGGTAGCAGATGTGTAAATTTTTTTCCCCATCTATCCAGTGCCCTAGAATCCCTGTCAGAGGGGGGTAGGGTTTTTTGCAGTGGAAGCCTTGACCCCTTTGGGACCCTGAGAAATAGTTTCTGGGTCTGCAGTAGGGTTTTTGAAAAGAAATTTATGAGAGTCAGGGCCCCTGTAGTATCTGTCCGGCTTAACAGGAGCTGGAGCTAAGGAGTCAGGGGTCAGACTAGAATCTGAGAACACATCTACAATGTCTAACACAGGTAGAATAGCTAGAGGCCTGTGTTGAGGTAGTAAAAGGAAGTCTCTGAGCCTCTTAGATTCTGAAAAATCTTGGCTCTCCCAGTGGAAATGCTCCCTCATGGTATGCAAGGTTTCCCCAAAAGAGTAGTCCTCCGGAGAAGATGATGAAGGAATTGATTCTTCAGCATCAGAATCCTCATGGGGTAAGAGAATATTCCTGATCAGAAGAGGAATCAGAAGAAATGGAAACCTGATCTGAAGATTCATAGTCTGTCTCTTGCCTAGGCCTCTTATCAGGAGGGGGATGGGAACCCCTGATCAAGCTAATTAAGTCTTAGGCCATTTTGAGCATCTATTTTTTGGGCATGGAGGCCTGTCCATGTGGCTGGTGAACGTGTTTCTTTGCCTTTAAAGGTGTTTTAGTCTTTGCCTTTGAAGTCTGTTTAATATATAATTGTTTAGGTCTGAATACACCCCCAGAAGCCGATGCCTGCTCAGCGGCTCCGGACCCATCTGAGGGAATAATCTCAGAGACTCCAATACTTTGAGTTTCCAGTGGCCTGGCCGACTCCATGTGGGAGTCGGTATCGGCCTGCGACTCTAAAGTAGCGGGCGTCAGGGGCTGCGAAAGCTCCTCACTGAGAACCGACGACCTGCTTAGGAGAAGCTTCGTCGTCAGTTTTGGACCTCGGTTGCCTGTCTTTCTTTGCGTTTTTTGTGAACTCCGGTAGTCGGATGGCTATCCAACGACATTGTATAATTAAATCTTCGCCCAAAATAGCTTAATGCAAAATCTTACCGACGCTTAATAGTGCGTTGGTTAAATCTAGCACAAAACCAACAACTAGAAATGTCGTGGTCAGGGCCTAGGCAAGGAATACAGTAAGAATGAAAATCCTTATGAGGTATTTGCTTACCACAAGAAATACAATTATTAACATTTTCTGACATCGGTCTGGAGCAAGAAAAAAAGTTTCCCCAATGGGGTACTTGGCTTTTAATGAAGACTTCGGATCTGAAACTCAAATACAAAAATCTCAGGAGTCAGCCGACCGGCACTTGCGAACTGCTTCTGCTTCGGGCACAGTGCGGCAAGAAAGACTGAAGAAAATGGCTTCGGCTGCATCTTTTATACCCATGACGACCTGCAGGGAAGAGGCGACAGCAACCGATGCAGGACCCAAGACTTTGGAATTCAGGCCGACTGAGGGCAACCTGCCAGCAGGATAACCCAAATGAAATGACTGCAAAAGTGAAACACTAAGAACATCTGGAAATTCTCAGAAGTGAACAGATGAAAACAATTAAACTTTTGAAATTACAGTGATACAACTTAACATTCACCTGAAACTCTGAATATTAAAAAGGGAGCGGTTTACAGTAGCAGCTAGAATATGGCACACATCAAGATATACATAAAGAGGAATCCTTTCATACACAGGACTATGGGTAAAGAAAAGAAATTTTGGAGCCTGGGACAACTTTATGTGCCAAGCTGACCAACTCTGATTGGTAGAGGAAAAAGGACAGTCCTGTGACATCTACATATGTTGTAGAACTTTTCATATTTCACAGGTTTACTAGATGTTTATGGACATAAAAATAAGGGGGCAGCTATTACTAACTCACAGCATTTTCGGTGGCCGCGGTGGTGCAGTGGTTAGTGTTGCCGGTTCACAGCAAGAGGTTCTCCAGTTCGATTCTCAGCTGGGGTGCCTTCTGTGTGGAGTCTGCATGTCCTCTCTGTGGTCGCATGGGTTTCCTCCGGGTGCTCCGGTTTCCTCCCACATCCCAAAGACATGCCGTAGGTGGATTGGACACTCTAAATTGGCCCTAGTGTGTGGGTGTGTGCACGCCTTCTGTGGAAGATTGGGCGCTGGGATGGCAACTCGACACCGTAAAACTCCACTGCCAATCGTTCTGCGGACCATTGTTCCGCTGTGGGATAAGTCGAAAGGAGACAACGATGACTTACTCACAGCTTTTTACATTTCTCACCAACTTCTAGACCTCAAGCAAGTTTTCCTCAGACACCCTCAGGATACAGAGTTTGGGTTGCACATGCATTCATTTCAATTATAAAACCTAGTCTCCTGCCTTGACAGACATTCTGAGTTTGCATTACCAGGGACAATCCTTTGCTTGATTGTCAAAGTGTAGGACAGTAATTCCGAGCTCCACCTGAAAAGCTTACTGTTTTGCCCAATAGTTTTGTGTAAGTAACAAATGTTAATGTTCTACTACGAGGAAAAGTCAAACTTTTGGAGGAGTTGAAATATGCAAAAACTGAAAAGCCAAAAAGTCAGCAAAAACAAAACTAGTGCAATCAAAAGCTGCTACTGCAGATACCAATACTCTGTAAGGAAATAATCCATTCTTTGCCCACACTGAATTAAACACGGTCCACAGGGATAGAAATTTTGTAACGCACTTTAAAATAGGTTAAGCGCTTTTGTCTATACACATTTACAATGTAGAATTCTTCAGAATCAAACTGCAAAACTTGGACCGAACCACAAAAGGAGGGGGAGTATCGATATTCATCAAAGATACCCACACCTCCAAGTTGGTGGCAAAGCACGAAGCATCACAGACTATCCATGTGCAACCAACAGTGGGTAAAACTGCCTTCCAGTTTATAGCCTGCTACAGACCACCCTCCCAAACCCAGGAACCCCACTCGGCCTTCCTGAGAACACTGGAAAATAAGGTAGTCTCTCCAAACACCATTATATTGGGCGACTTCAACTACCCAAACATAGACTGGGAGCATTACTCTAGCTCCAACACCCTAGCCCAAAGGTTCCTAGAATTTATAAACTCAAATGCTATGGAACAACTTGTTACCACTCCCACAAGAGGGGAAAACATACTGGACCTGATCATCACCAACATGGGGACTCTATGCTCCAGACCAGAAGTGTATCCCTCACTGGTAAGATCAGACCATAAACTAATCTCAGTGGATATTCGCATCCCGACCCCACCCCCTGCCCAGAAAACCACAGTGAAAAACTTCTCTAAAGCAAATTTCACACTCCTCAAAACCGAGGTGGAATCCTTCAAAGTCCCGGGACCTGTGGAAAATATGGCCCAGACCGCAGAATCCTTTATAAACGCATTCTATGAACACCTTCAGGAACGCATGGATCATGCGATCCCAAATAAAACCAAGACCCAATCCTCCAAAGGCAGACGTCCTGTCTGGTGGACCCCAGCCATAAACAAACTATACAATAGAAGGAGGAAGCTACTAAATGATAAAGCAAAATCCCAAAAAGGGAAGGCATCACTGATCAGTATTAGCAAAAAACTATGGGCACTCATAAAATTGTCCAAGGCCAGCTTCGAGAGAAAAACTGCACAGGACACTAAGGATAATCACAAGGCTTTCTTTAGTTATGTTAGGAACCTGGGTGGTAATTCCCAGATATGCTCAGAATTAGTCCAAAATGACAAAAAATACACCAAATCCACAGACATTGCCAACATCCTAGCTGACAGGTTCAGCGCAAACTTCTCCCCCCCCTCCCCACCAAAAGGGCAAATATCTATCCCAGCAGAGTGCTGCCCCACCTGACATCTCAGATGCTCAGGTAAAAGCAGCCCTCTCCAAAGCAAAAAACACATCAATGGGACCAGACGGTGTCCCGGGCTGCGCCCAACATGAACTCCAAGAAGAGCTAAACCCAAACATAAAACCACTGTTCAATCTCAGCCTTACTACAGGATATGTGCCCAAAGAGTGGCGTACAGCAACAGTGGTCCCTCTCCATAAAGGTGGTGCCTCAACGGATCCTGGAAACTATCGCTCCATAAGCATGACTAGCTTGGTCTGCAAAGTTAAGGAAAGGATCATCATGGACCTCATAATAAAGATATTGGGGACCTACAGACACTGGATCCTACCCAGTTCGGCTTTGTTAAGGGCAGATCCTGCCTCTTAAACATGGTTGATTTCTTTGAAACAAACAGTCACCAAGGCCATTGACGAGGGGAAGGTGGTCCACACAGCCTACCTGGACCTCGCAAAAGCCTTTGATACAATACCCCACTCGGGCATTATAGATAAGCTCACCAGCTTAAATATAAACCCCTATGTCACTAGATGGATTGCAAACTGGCTCAAGGACAGAACCCACATGGTTAGAATTGCTGGAGCCATGTCAGACTCCAAACCAGTTACAAGTGGTGTCCCACAAGGCTCAGTCCTGGGACCTCTCTTGTTCGGTATATATTTCTCGGAGGAACAGGCCAACGCGGAAGGACTGTGGCTGACCAAGTTCGCAGATGACTGCAAACTGGGCGCCATAATCGACTCTCCAGCCCAAGGCCCCCCACCCCACTGGATTTTGACAGACGTTTTCTAAGACTGCAAAACGGAACATGATGTAATCTTTACATAGTGTGGTATGCTTATAAAGAGCACTGTTATGACTGACTTAACATGTCATGAACATGCTCAGAGATTCTTTCATTCAATACCCTTTCAGTCTTACCCACATAGTACAGCTCCACAGGTGTTGCAGCAAACAATGTATACAAACCCTCCTGAGGTGCAATTACAACCATTGCCCAAACTATACCTTCATTCTAGGTGAACCCAAAAATATTCCACGTACTTCTAACAACATACGGCATTGTTTACACTGCCTACATTTCTATACGGAGTTCAGAAATGTCACTGGAGGTTTCTCAAAAAATACTTTTAAGACTTGGACTTTATTTATATATAATTTTGGGTTCATCTCCGAAGAGATGTAATAATGACCCATCAAACTTAAAAACTGCCCAGTATTTCAAAATTATTCTCTTCACTTTGTTACTATGGGGATGGCAACTTAACAACTCTTCTTGTAAAAGCAGAACTGACCGGTATAACATTACCTGGGTTCAGATTGTCCCAAAATAGGGACAAATCTGGAAGTCCTTAAAGGCAGTATTTCATCTTTAATTTTGTTCTACAAAATTTTGAGGGTACCCTCTTTCCATAAGCATATTAACAAGTCTCTCACACTTTAGATCTAGTACTGAGTCATCGGTGATCATTTTATTAATCCTTACTAATTTGTTCTTTAAATAAGGACTTCTTTTGAAAATTTGGATAAGAACTATAGAAACGTTGATAGGAATTTGAAAATGTGGGCTTCCTGTATATAGTAGACTTAAGTTTACCTCCTTTGTAAACTGTTACATCCGGATAGCTACCCAAAGTTTCTGAAATCGTGAACCTTAAAAATGAAATAGCAGAGTTTATAAAGAATAAAAAATCTTCTAAACTGCTTCTAGTGTCAGACCACAGGATGAATATGTCATCCAAATAGTGGGTATAGAGAGACTAGCTGTTTTGTATGGGGAGTAAAAAAAAGACTGACAACATCAGATAAAAGTTACATACTCATCATAATGTTCCATCTGTGTTGCCAATCTTCACTTATCCTTGATCTATGGGACTCTGTTCAGACGCTCGAAACCAGCTCGGACATTACACAGCTTGCGCGAACCAAAAACTCCTGAGCCAAGTTCCTACCCAGAATACCTCTCTCAATGACCACAGTTCAAGTTTGCAGCTATAATGAACAACCCAGAAAGGGTAATGCTATAACCACTGAAGAGGCTATGTCCAAGGTCATATATGAGGAAACAAATAGCCAAAACTAAGGTCCGTGCCTCAAGAAGTCTAAAGGAGGAGGAAGGAGGGTGGGTTGTCAAGGATAAATGAAGACAGACAGCACAGATGGAACGTTATGGTGACTACATAACTTCTTTATCTGATGTTGTCAATCTTCATTTACCCTTGACCTATGGGACAGAATCTCCCAACTACCTTGCATCTTGGGAAGCCTTATGGAAGAATATTCCTACGCATCATAGAACAAAAAGATGATCTTAGCCTAGAGACAAGATCCAC
>NC_056731.1:1923529877-1923553649 GCF_019279795.1 Protopterus annectens | reverse complement strand
AAAAACCCCCCCCCCCCCCCCCAGGGGAAAAAAACGGAGCCGGGGGGGGGGGGGGGGGGGGGGGGGGGGGGGGGGGGGCTCCCCCCTTTTTTCCCCCGGGGGGGTTTTGGCCAAAAAACCCCACCCCCAAAAGGTTTTGTTCCCCCTTTCCCTGGGGCCCAAAGCGGGAAAAGGGCCCCAAAAGAAAAAAAAAAGACAAACCTTTCCAAAAAAAGATTTTAAGAAAATTTTTTTTTTTTGGGGGGGGAGGGGGGGGGGGGGGGGGGGGGGGGGGGGGGGGGGGGGGGGGGGGGGGCTTAAAAACTGCCCTTGGCCAAACAAAGGCCCCTGTTTGGGTGTATAGCAAAACTGCTGCCCCCGCTAGTAAGGAAAGGGTCACAGTAACCCTGTCGGGCTAAAATCCCCCACAAACCAAGCATAGGTCTCTCAAAATAAAAACATATCTTGTCCACCTTTAAAGCCGGGGCCATTTTGGATCTGGGCTTGGGGGTCTTGTTTGTCCCCATTCCCTGTTGGCAGTATTCCTTACCAAGTGAGAAATACGAGTGTGTGTTTTTAACAATTGGCTTAAGCTTACTGGTGTCATTCAAAGGGGATCCAGTATCTGTCTGCCTGGGATGACATGCTGGACAAGCCACGCTGCTTCAAGAAGGGACAGCTTGCACCTGTCACCCTGGGATTCCGGATATTGGCAAAGGCTCTTGCCACCCCATAGTGCCTTTTAGGCAAGGCTCAAATTCTAAAACCTACCACCCTAGAACACAAAAAGGAAAAAAAACTAAGGGTAATGCTGCTCAATGCCAGAAGTCTAAATCTCAAAATGCACGACCGAGGCCCTTCTCAGTATGGAGAACATCGATGTCTGTGCTGTGACAGAAACCTGGTTCAAGGCTCCTGAGAGCACCCCAGCGCTATCAGGTTTTACCTCATATCATGCGTTCCGGCCCCAAAATCAGGAAAATACCAAGAAAGGAGGGGGGGGGTATCCATATTCATCAAGGACACCCACACCTCAAGACTGGTGGCAACGCATGATGCATCGGAGACCATCCAGGTGCAATTAACCATAGGCAAGACACAACTCTGCAAATTGTAGCATGTTACAGGCCACCCTCACAAACTCAGGAACCTCACATGGCCTTCCTGAAAACACTAGAGGGGATAAATGTATCACCAAACACCATCATACTAGGTGACTTCAATTACCCAAATATAGACTGGGAACACTACTCAAGCCCAAACACCCTAGCCCAAAAGTTCCTGGAATTCATAAACTCAAATGCCATGGAACAACTAGTCCACCATCCCACAAGGAGGAGATAACATACTTGATCTCATCATCACGAACATGGGAGCACAATGTTCAACACCGGAAGTATACCCTCACTGGTGAGATCAGATCACAAACCCCATGTAATCTTGCTGGAGGTCCTCATCCCACCCCCACCTGAAATAAAAAGACCACAGGAAAGAACTTCTCAAAGCCGACTTCACACTTCTAAAGACTAGTGTGGTCTCCTTTAAGGCCCCCGAGCCATGGAAAACAGTACTCAAACCGCTGAATCACTTACAAATGCCTTCTACCAGCACCTGCAGGACTGCATGGATAAGGCAATCCCAAGCAAAACAAAGACTCTTTGTACCAAAGGCAAGCGTCCAGTCTGGTGGACCCAGCCATAAACAAACTCTACAACAAAAGGAGGAAGCTACTACAAGATAGAGCAAAATCCTTAAAAGGTAAGACACCCTTTGATCACTATAAGTAAAAACTAAGAGCTCTCATAAAATCATCCAAAGCAAATTTCGAGAGAAAAATAGCTAAAGACTCAAAAGACAATCATAAGGCCTTCTTTAGCTATGTTAGAAACCTAGGAGGAAACTCCCAGATATGCTCAGAACTAGTTCAAATGATGTGAAGATTACTGATCCTACAGACATTGCCAACATACTGGCTGACAGGTTCAGTGCAAACTTCTCCCCCCCCCCAAAAGGAGAGATATCTATACCAAACCATTGCAGCCCCCCAAACATCTCCAGCGCCCAAGTGAGAACTGCTCTCTCCAAAGCAAAAAACACAGCATCCATGGGACCTGATGGTGTCCCCGGCTGTGTGCTCCACTAACTCAATGAGGAATTAAACCCACAGCTAGACAGCTGTTTAATCAAAGTCTTACCTCTGGATACGTACCCAGGGAGTGGCGCACTGCAACTGTGGTCCCACTTCACAAAGGCGGTGCCTCCACCGACCCTGGAAATTACCGCCCATTAGCTTGACAAGCCTTATCTGCAAAGCCATGGAGAGGATCATAATGGACCTCATAAATAAAGACATAGGGAATTTGCAGACTTTGGATCCAACCCAGTTTGGCTTTGTCAAAGGCAGATCATGCCTTTTAAACTTGGTTGACTTTTTCAAAACAGTCACCAAAGCCATTGATGAGGGAAAGGCAGTCCATACAGCCTACCTCGATCTGGCTAAGGCCTTCATACAATACCCCACTCGGGTATCATTGAAAACTCATCAGCTTAAATGTTAACCCATACATCACAAGATGGGTTGCAAACTGGCTGGAGTGACAGAACCCACAGGGTCAGAGTTGCTGGCGCCATGTCAGACTCAAAGCCTGTCACAAGTGGTGTCCCACAGGGCTCAGTCCTGGGCCCACTCTTGTTTGGCATCTACTTTTCCAAGTACAAGCAAACACAGGTGGGTTATGGCTGACAAAGTTTGCAGATGACTGCAAACTGGGCGCCATAGTAGAAAACACATCTGATACAGATATCCTTCAGAAGGGTCTCACAGAAACGGACAACTGGTGCCAGAGCCACGGCCTAAAGTTAAATGCCAAAAAATGCATAGTCATACCCTTCGTGAAAAAAAAGGTTACCCCTAGCTACCAAATAGGTGGCAATCCACTGAGCACAGAAGTTAAGTTATCAGGGACCTGGGGACCCAGGTTGATAGTAGTCTGTCATTCGACACCCATGTAGCTAAAGTAGTTAGGAAGACCTTCTACATTGCCCACCTTATCATGAAGGATTCTCATCTAGATCAAGGGAGGTTATAGTCTCCCTTTACTCATCACTCATCAGACCAATGATTGAGTACAATGCCCCATTCGAATGTATCTGACCCGACACTTGCAGCAGCTGGAGGCCACAAAAGTTCCTCACCAAAAGGATAAAGGGTCTCAAAAATCTATCCTATGCTGCCCGACTGAAAGAACTCCAGCTCTATTCAGTCGCTTATTGCTCAGAGGTGACCTTTGCCTAACATACAAGGCCATGTCAAACCCAGATTTGATGAATATGCTACACCTCAAAAAAATCTAGATCCATCAGAGCCACAAGGGCGGGAGACTTAAACCTCGACACGGCTATTAATAGGACGTGCTGGAGGGATAGATTCATCACCCAAAGACTCCCTATGCTGTGGAACAAAATCCCGGTACATGTGAGGCAGAGCACCTCGCTGGCCTTGTTCAAGAGAAATCTTGACCAATGGATGGGAGATCGCAGATATACCCCAGGGATTACCTCAGTGTCACTGCTCGACAGAGGCACAGCAAAATAATGGGTATAGTTCCCATACTAAAGGGGTGGCGTAAGCCACAAAACGATGGGCTAGGCTTGTAAATGCCCTCGGGCAGATAGCCTAGTATGAACCTATGAACCTATGAGTGAGCAGCCAGAGTAAAAGCGTGTATGAGTGTAGTAGTAGTCAGTCAATTAGGTTGTTTAAGTTTAATGTTCCTACCATCCATCCTGACGTGTTTGTGTGTAATAAACTAATTAAATGAACACCCAAGCTTCATCGTCTTATTCAGATACACAAGACGAGCGACAGTTGCAATACATAAAGATAGTAAAGACTTATCGGATTCAGCTTCATATAGGCCCATTTTGATTCTAAACCATGATTATAAAAATATTATGCCTATAATGGCTAAAAGAATGGCAAAGGTGATGGTAAAACTGAGAGATATAGATCAATGTGGTTTTGTGGATGGGAGACAAACATTTGACAACATTAATAAAACAATGATATCCAGAATGAAGCAAAATGCAAGAAAATAACACTGTTGTTGGTGGATCTTGATGCAGAGATAGCATTTGACAGAGTA
The DNA here is from genome assembly GCF_019279795.1 of Protopterus annectens. Lineage (NCBI taxonomy): Eukaryota > Metazoa > Chordata > Ceratodontiformes > Protopteridae > Protopterus > Protopterus annectens. The sequence goes on along the minus strand of NC_056731.1, from coordinate 1,923,549,525 downwards.
ATTATATTGTTGTATATATATATATATATATATATATATATATATATATATATATATATATATATATTTATATATATATATATGTGTGTGTGTGTGTGTGTGTGTGTGTGTGTGTGTGTATTTATATTATTTTTATATTTTTTTATGTCATAATGTCATATAGGTTTATTGGTGATTAAAGGGTTAACCTTTACTGAATTAATTTTTTCAGTTTGTAGGCTAGCTGTGATTTTAAATTGTTATATAAATGCTGAACTGATGTTTTAAACTGTTGCATTGAGAAAGAGTCTTATACTCAAAAGCTTTCCAGTGTTGCAGTTTATCGAATAAACATTACTTTGTGAGACGGCCTGTCTTTTTGGTTTATTGTTTTTTTTAATTAAGAGGATATATGAAAGATCAAAGGAGAAGATTAAAGTGGGAGAGGTTCTCTCTGATATGTTCTGTTTGATCAGAGAAACCAGACGGGTGCCCTCTTTCCATTGGTTCATAGCTTCATAGGAGGCTACTAGGCTATTGGACCTCGAGCCTTTATAAGCCTAGCCATGTTATACCCTTGTTCCCTTATTGACCAGTTTGTATGGTCTATATTTGCACCAAGTAGTCTATGATCAGGACCAGCAGCCTTTATCCAAGAGGGGCATAGGTGATAACCCTGGGGTAAATTTATGGTCTCCCATCCAGTTGTCTAAGTTACACTTAAATAGGGTCATTGAGGAGCTCTGTTTTACGTGAACTGGGAGTTTGCTCCAGAGGAGTGGCAATCTCTGGGAAACATATCTGTCTTTCCAGCATGTCCTGTTAATATCACAGGCTAGGTTAAGATCCCTAGAGTGAGTGAATCTTGTCCCTTTTAACTTGTGGATATGCAGCATTTCCATTAGGGCAGGGTCTGAGGCTGCTCTGTAGGCCAGGCACAAGTTGCCTCTCAGCAGCTCATAAGTTACAGAGGACAGTGACAGGGTCTTCAGTCTGTCCATGTAGGTCATGTGTTGAAGGCCCTGAATTTTCTTGGTGAGAAACCTGAGGTCTCTCTAGCTGCTGCAGGTGTCTGGTGAGGTACATACAGAAGAGATCGTTGTACTCTATCAGTGGTCTGATGAGGGATGAGTACAGGGGCATTATAACATCCTTATCTCTGGATGTTTTGCCCTTACTTATGAGATGTGCAATGTAGAAAGGCCTTCCTTACCACTGTGGACACATGGCGATTAAAGTTAAGGTTGCTATCAACCTGTGTTCCCAAATCTCACACCACAGGGTTTGAGCTAAGTGCGGTGCTTTTAATATTGTAATTTACAGGGACTTCCCCTTTGTTGAAAGGGATGATAACAATTTTTTGTGTTTAGTTTTAGTCTGTAGCTTTGGCACCAGTCATTTGTCTGTGTAAGCCCTTCTTGTAGTATGCCAACATCGTTGGGGGGGCCCAATGATGGCACAAAGTTTGCAGTCATTGGTAAACTTGGTAAGCCACAACCCATCTATTTTGCCTGGACTTCTGAAAAATAGATTACAAACAGTAGGGGGGCCAGCACAGATCCTTGTGATACACCATTGGTAACTGGTCTGCTGGTAGAAGTGGAATCCCCAACTTTGACTGTATGCTTTCTGTCGGTGAGCCAGTTGGCTATCCATCTAGTGACACATGGGATAATTTCCAGATGCGTAAGCTTCTTAATGATGCCTGAGTGGAGGATTGTGTCAAAAGCCTTGGCTAACTCAAGATATGCTGTATATTTTGTTTTGCCTTCATCCAGGGCTTTGCTGACATCCTCAAAGAAGTCCAGCAAGATTAATAAACATAATCTACCCTTATTAAAGCCAAATTGGATTGGATCAAGAGCTTGAAGGTCACCTATGTCTTTGTTGATAAGGTACATGATGATTCTCATTATGGCCTTCCAGATAAGGCTGGTTAGGCTTATGAATCTATAGTTTCCAGGGTTGGTTGATGACTCACTTTGGGCAAGGGAATTACTATTGCTATTTTCCACTCTTGCTGGGACAAAGCCAGTACTTCAACTATGGTTGAAGAGAGTGCCAAGTGGTTCCACCTGTTTTAGACCATTTAGTAGGCAGGCTGGGATGTCATCTGGTCCCATAGAGACTGTGTTTTTGTCAATGGAGAATGCAATTATGACCTTCTCTTTGGAGATACTAGGTAGTGGACTGGTGACTGTTATGCTTTGGGGTACGTTTGGTGGAGACAAGAGGTGAAGTTTGTGCCACATTTGTCTGCTAGCAGGTTGGCAATGTCCTCAGAGTCAGTATGAGTGGTACCATCCACTACCAGTTTAGCACAAAGCTGATCCTTCCCTTTTAGATTTCTTACATAGCTAAAAAATGCCTTATGATTATCCTTAGCTAGGGATGCTAGTTTAACTTTGTAATTGGCTTTAGAGGACTTTACAAGATATCTAACTTGTTTGTTCAAGCTGTGGAGGGTGTCCTTCCTCTGCTGAGTCAGTCCCCTATTTTTCTTAGACATTAGTTTATTCTTCTTGTTGTAGAACCTATTTATGCTTGATGCCCACCAGGGTGACTTGTTTTCTTTTTTTTTTTTGTGAGGACCTTGTTTTGATCTGTTCAGGTACAGCCGAGTCTATACATTTGTATAGGTGTTTGTACAGAGCATTTGTGCACACCTCTGTATAGAAGTCATTGTTGACAGTGGTACCAGGGGGTTTGAAACTATTTCTACCATCGCTTAGGAGGATATAGTTTGCTTTAGAGAAATGTTTCATCCTTTCTGCTCTTGGGGGGGCAGTCAGGTATGATTATTGGCTGAGACACTGTTGTGTGCATTATGTGCAGTGGATTATGTTGGGTCTACAGTGTGTGAAGTAGGTTTGCGATTGGGGGGTATCTGGTTATCTGATATTTAGGTAGGCTTCTAGTGAGTACCTCCAAGTATGTGGGTTTATGTGTTGTGAGCTTGTTATGTGCAAGACATGAAGTGTGTGTGCTGATAACCTGTTTGATAATTGGTTTCTTTTTATGTGAGAGAATTGATTTCAGATTCATAGTATAGCTACATTGCTCACATGTTGTATTTGTTTGTTTTAGGAGTAACTGGTTGTCAGTATACATGGGTTAATTGCTACACTGCCTCAGGATGCCCATATCAATCATGCTGGCTGGAGAAATGGTGGGAAACTGTCTGTACATTATGGCAGCTATATACTGTAGTAACTAGTGGGGAGTGAGCTAGATGGACCAAGTTTTGCTGTAAGACTAACAAAAAGTGAATATTCTATGTAGGGCTAGGGGTAAAAAACTGCAATAATGATTCACAATACACAGCTGAGTTGCTTGTAGGGCAACAGTGCAATCTCTGAACAGCTCCAGTAAGCTGACTGCAAACTCACGCTGACACAACACTTAAATACAAGTGAACTTAAATGATTTTAAACAAAGTGACCAAAGGGAAAACCCAAGATTGAACCTTATTCCAGCAATCCCCAGCTCAGACGGATCTTTGGCTGCACACTTCTGCCACAAGGGTGCGGGAGAGGGGGGCTTCTTAATGTAGGATGGTGGGTTTTAGTGATAAAATGATACCAAATAGTCTAGATTAGGCATGTCCGAATCTAGCCTATGGTATAAAATCCAGAAGTGCTAGATATTCAAAGTGCAGAAAATCACAGTCACCACAGAAAAAGAACAGTTTAAATAAAGCATTGATTCAGTAGAATACTCCCACAAGAGTGCAGATCACAAACCTTCCTAGTGTGAAATAACTGGTCTCTAACCCAAATGCTTAAAACAGAGCAAAGCCACTTAGAATAACAAACACAATAAGCCTTCAACCAGCAATGCGCAGCTTAGTAACTGCAAATGTATACTGTTGTCAAAATTGTACTGTTTTCTTATTTACACGTATCGTAAAAACTTTTTGTATCACTTTTTATAATTTATAAATTCAATTTTTTATCTCTGTTGTATTGATTGTGGAACTTGTGTCCTGGGCCTCCACTGAAAAAATGTCTTTTCAGCTCAGTTGGACAATCCCAGTCAACAAATGAAAAATAAATAAAATAGAAAGGTGTAGGCCGTCCTCTCCTGCCACAAGAGTTTAGACCACAAATCTTTCTAATGTAAAATAACTGGTTTAGAACCCAAGTTCTTAAACCAGAACAAAGACCCTAAGAATAACAGGCACAATAAGCCTTCACCCACAATTCCCAGCTTAGAAGTGTGTAGGCTACACTCTCCAGCCACAAGAGTGTAGACCACAAACCTTCCTATTTTAAAGTAACTGGTTTGGAGCCCAATTGTTGGTTTGGAGCCCAAGTGCTTAAACCAAAATGAAAACACTTTCAGAATAACAGACACAATAAACCTTCAACCAGCAAATCCCAGCTTAGAAGAGTGTAGGCTATCCTCTCCTGCCAAAAGAGTTTAGACCACAAATCTTCCTAATGTAAAGTAACTGGAATGCATGTGCTTAAACCAGAACAAAGATATTTAGATCAACAAGCACAATAAACCGTCAACCAGCAATTCCCAGCTCAGAAGGGCAGAGGCTACTCTCACCTCCCACAATAGTGTAGACCACAAACCTTCTTAATGTAAAATAACTGGTCTGAAGCCCAAGTACTTAAAGCAGAACTGAGACACTAAGACACTTAGAATAACATGTGCAGGATGTGTGCATCTCACATGTACTCATGCAGTCTGCAGCGTAACCCTGTCCCAGTAGAAACAAAGATGTGCTTCAGTCTGGATATGCTGATTTCTGTAAATTTCAGTGGCATATGGGTAATGCTGTAGGGGTGTCCCAGTCAGCTGCAAGTTATATACTCGGGCAGTTCCTGGCAGTTATGTGCAGCAAAATGGATGACTTCATCCACTTCCTAGTAACATCCAGAGAGTGTTGGACAGACATGGAGCAGTTCTATGACACTGCCAACTTCCCTCTTTCCTCAGAGCAATTGACTCCACCTATGTATTAATAAAAACCTCAGCATCAGATGATGTGGAATGGTACATCCATAGAAATAGGTGGCTGTTACTCAACTGTTAGTTAATGCACTCTGCAGATGGTGTCATTATTAATTTTATGGCAATACGCCCTGGTAGTATGCATGTCACTGCAATATGGAGGGAAAGTGAGCTGTGCTCTACTTTTCAACAAGATGACATCCCTGAGGGGTTCCTGTTCAGGAAGGATATGACTACAGCTATAATGTAATCTAAGCCAAGACATGTTAATATTAAGCAATGTGACTAATTGCATGTATTTCTCTCCAAAAGGTGACTTTGGTTATCCAGTGTAACTCTGGCTCATGACACCATTTAGAGCTCCATCTATGCCTGATGAAAACACATTTAACAGAACACACACTGTGACACATAAAAATACTGAGTGAGTGTTCGGTATGCTGATATCACAATCCAGATGCCTGGACACATCCAGTGGTGCACTGCAATATGGTAGTCACTGTCTATGCCATGTTACACAGTATGTTAACAGCTTAACTCAGTGGCTTGACATCCCATCCAGATTATTAACCCGAGTAATAAATGTATATATATATATATATATATATATATATATATATATATATATATATATATATATATATATATATATATATATATATATATATATATATATATATATGTATATATATATATATATATATATATATATATATATATATATATATATATATATATATATATGTGTATATATATATATATATATATATATATATATATATATATATATATTGGTGTGAACATTTTATTGAACAGGAACACAAAGCAGTTTTACTGTTTCTGACTTCTTTTTGTTTAGTTTTTAACTGCCTGAGCATTCACAGGATAATCAGGAGGACACAAGGATACAAACAACCAGGCATGAGTGATGGAGGCTGTGGCTATATATGGTTGCTCAGGTCATGCAGCAACATCTGGCTCAGAACTTTGAGTCATGATAAGCTACAAGTGCGCAATTACACAGATAAATCAGTGATGTTCACCCAGTGGTGCTCCATTACAGCATCATGGCTGACAACTACAGTAACATATCCAGTATTGCCCATAAGGAACATCATACATGCCATATTAACATTTAATAGGAAAATGATAATACACTTATGCACACAAAATGAACACGTGTGGATAGGTATATGCCAGTAATTATTACTGGACTACTGTAGGCAAGGTAAACTGACACTAGGCAACTATAACTGCATGTGTATGTCATGCATGCTGTGCTCTCAACAAAAATTGTTGCGCACCAAGGATGCTTTATGCATAGTTGTAATGAGTGTGTGTGTATAGCAGCATAATGTATATGTATGACTATGCATGTTGGAGTAGGCATAGGGTGATGTAGTATAAGTGATGGAACTACACATGGGGGGTTGTACAATAACATCAATATGGAGTATGTACATGTCTTAGGAATGTGTTACTATGCAGGACATGAGGCTAAACAGAATGCAGCTGGTGTAATAGTAAGACAAGGGTAAATTGTGCCAAAAAATCCACATGTCGGACAATGGACATGCAAACCTTATGTGCCTGAAATGTCCTGGCCTGTAACATGAACTGCAACAGTATAATATGCATGTAGTTGCAACAATATGATTAATGCAACTACACATGTAGTGCAATACAGTAATACATTGATGACAGGTATGATGCACTGGGCATAGAACACTTAGTAGTGTATCAGGAAGGTAACGATATGAACAGAAACATGTGTGTAAGCGGGTATGAATGGAAATGTACACATGAGCATTACTGTAAATGACACCTATAAGAAAGGTGCAAAAGGAAACTGCAGGTACAGGGTGTGTTGAGGTGGTGCAGTGATAATACTACAATAAAGTGCCAGACATACCAGCAGTATTCCATCTGAAGTATACCTGTATATACGACAATGGCTGGAATGTTGTAAGAAGAAAATAAATAATGTAGCCAATATATTGCATGATGAAGATATTTACATATGGGTGGTGTATCGCAAGTATAACCAGGAAGGGTAATGGAGACATCTGTAATACCAGGGTACATCCATACAAATGTCATTATAGAACAATAAGGAGAACCAGGAAAAAATATGTACAACAGGACATAACATATAGGCAGTCAGCCACGTCAGTCATATAACAAGAGACAGCCTGTGGCATCAGATATGCAATACACCACTATCCTGTACAGTATATAGTGGTCTGCAGAGCAGTCATCATTGCCACAGGGTCAGAGTGACAGAATGCACACTGGGGTAACTGTCAGTGTTACACTAAGACAGACAAGGGCACCCACACTGATAGCTGACACTGTGGTCCTGACTGCCACTGCAATATGTGAAACACTATGCTCACAGCTGTACTGTTGAGCTGAATGTGGTGACATGTCTATGTTGGAGCACACTGTGGGTTTGAGCAGTGTTGCAGATAGTAGGTCAGGATGTAAAGGCTGGTGTCTGAACATGGCAATCAACACCAGCTGTGCATGCATATTACAGCATAGATATTGATGGATGAGAGCCATGTGTGGCTTATGCAAGAGGTGGTCTTCCTCCACCCACAGGACTGCTCATGAATGTCAGGGCACTTAGCACCCAGGTTGAACTTCAGCACTGCTCCAACACTGCTGTGACAATGCTCTCAAAAGATCATGCAACAGGTAACACACTACCATGCTGTCGAACCAATGCTGCCATGTCCTCTCCAGGTCTGTGGTCCTGACCTTCACGCAATACACATAACTGGTGTGCTGCATGATCAGTAGCATGAACAAGTGCCTGCAGGTCATTGCCATGATGCTGCTGGGACCGTTCATGTGCATGTAAGAGCAAGTGTACACTATGAGACACACATCCACCCATATCAGCCACATGCCCACATGTAGGCTTACGGACATCCTGTAGTCCTGTAGTCCATTGCGGAGTTGAATCATCACCACTCTCGGACTCACCTGGGACAGCTACTCAAGGTCATCATCATGACCAATGTTTGATACCCCAACATCATCAGACAGGCCAGCCAAACTATCGTCCCATCAGATGTTATTCCCCACAGAAATGACCACTCCAGGATTTGTTAGTGTTGACCCCAATGCAGTGCCCTGTGTGTAATTGGCTGGAGTCTATATCACTTTATTGAATTGCTATTCAGTGAATAGCAATTCATCAAACCTCTGTTTATAGAACCGCATTTCAGCGAATGACAAAATCTTTCCCACTGTAAGGAAACATTTGTATAAACCAAAACCATACAAGTAAGGAACTGGTGCATGGCCAAAATTAACCGACACCCAAAAGACAAATGGTCAGCACTCAAACTTCAGCACAAAAATCTTTATTTCAAAACATAATAAATAGCCAGAATAAGAACAGGTACAACATTCTTGTTAATTTGCTTATTGTGAAAAAATACCTTGAGATTCTACAGTCTACAGAATGAAATAACATCCCGAGCAAACACATCCTCTAGCACCAAATAACTAGGCACAAAGCCAAGACCAGTATTGAGCAATTCAACTTCAGTAGAAAATAGAAAAAAAGAAGAAATATTAAGAACATTCGAACTATGGCGTTTGTCAACAGAATAAAGTTGGTGACTTTTTTGACTTCACAGGTATTGTCTTTTCTTCTTTACGGCAGATTTACATGCTGGGACTATGTTTGAAGCCATTTTTTTCACATACCAAGAATTTTTATAATGATTTAATTGTTTATAGGTCTCCAGCCTCTATTGTATGATTTATTGGGGATTCTTTAACTGTTGCTTGAGTCCAATCAGCTTTCTTTGAGGCTGTACTAAAATTATGATATTGTTCAACAGTTTGAATATTTGGGCCCAACTGCTTTCTGCTTCTGATTAGTTTTTATAAATGATTTAACATTACTGGGACAATTAAACAGTTTTTTATGTGAAAGTCCTTTTTCTGAACTTATACTTTCACATAGCCAATATGGATTGTATTCAGCTATTTACAAGGGCTAGCAGCCAATAAAGAGGATGTGGGTATTTTTGACAACCTTCATGGATCAGGTACTAATGACAGGAGTACTAATATAACACCTCTCTCATGCATTGATTTAGTTGGACAATCATCTCCAACAATGAAAGAATTAAGATCTAATGCACAGCACCAGAAATTATTTAATGCATATAATGTTAAAAATTTGGCAGCTAGGGGTCTTTGAGTATGTCTAAAACTGGGTCTGTATCAGTTAACTGAACTACCTAATCATCGAATACCTCTTTGTTGACCCCTTTTTGCCGAAGCTACACTTCAGTGAACGGACTTTTCAGCGAAACTTCTCCCAGGGATAAGCAATGGTAAGCCAACCTAGCGATGCAAAAAAAAAAAAAAAATCGCAAAATTTAAAACATATCCAGGTGGGGGGCTATGCCCCCCCACCCCACAATCTGGGGGTCTGTGTCCCCCCAACTAAATATATCAACTCTGAGATCGCACTGCAGTGGGGAAAAGTGCAAATTCCAGATGATGGCCTACCATTGGGTATCCCTGGGATAAGTTTCGCTAAAAAGTCCATTCGCTGAAGTGTAGTTTCGACAAAAAAGGGGTCGATGAAGAGGTATTCAATGATTAGGCAGTTCAACAAAGTGAAGTAGACCCTCTACAACCATATATTAATGGTCCAGATAAGAAATTAATTTGTGAATGGCAGGAAGCTCAACAAATAGCCTCAATGTTGTTTGTTAAAGTCTTACAGTCTTTTTATGAATGCAAAACTGTTGATTTAGTGACTCAGGTTAGTCAACTTTGTGAACAGATTAAGCCCTATGAACATGATTCTATTTATCAGGAAAAGTTTATACGGCTGACAAAAGACTTAGCGGTTGGAAAAAGATTTAAAGATACGCATGATTAAGAAATTTTCTAGAGACTGCAAGGACTATAAACATGGAAAACAATTCAATGCCCAGAAAACAGTCATTTTCTGAAAATAAAGAACCCCCCCAGTCATTTGGTAAACGTATAAGGAAAAAGTTAATTCTTAAGAGAGCTAATGGTACTTCTGAGACATCTGGTGAGGAACTTTCCTCTGCAACAGATACAGATATGGGTACACCATCTGTCTCTCCAGCCACCAAAATGAAAAATGATAGTTTCCCTTTTTGCATCATGGAAGGGCTGGACACAAACACCATAAGTGGAGTACCAGCTATGGAAACATTGCTGCAGTTAATGATACCACAATAGATAGTTCGTGTTCTTAATATTTCTTCTTTTTCTTTATCTTCTACTGAAGCTGAATTGCTCAATAAAAGTCTTGGTTTTATGCCTAGTTACTTGATGCTAGAGGATGTGTTTGCTCAGGATGTTATTTTTTTCTGTAGATTGTTGAATCTCAAGGTATTTTTTCACAATAAATAAATTAACAGGAATGCTGTATCTGATCTCATTCTGGCTATTTATTATGTTTTGAAATAAAGATTGTTGTGCGGACGTTTGAGTGCTGGCCATTCGGCTTTAAGGAAGCACTTGGCCAACACCATAACTCTGACTTTTTCCAAACCATAGTGTGATCTCAGAGTTGGTATACATAGCTAGGGGAATGGGAGGGCAAAGCCTCCCACTTGGGAGGGTTTGATTTTGTGTGGTTTCTGTCCCAGTGTGCCTTTGCCGAAGTGCTTCCTTACCCTGGAAAAGATTTAATCGTTTGCTGAAATGCCATTCGATAAACAGAGGTTTGATGACCTGCTATTCGCTGAATAGCAATTCTGTAAAGTAATATAGACCCAATTGGCTGTACTGTGTGGGGAGACAATGTAGCTGCTAACTGTATACATCCAACATGAGGTGAGGATACAGGCATGCCAAAGGAACTTTGCCATAACTGATGTTTGGGTCTGGATTGCCAGGGAGATTTGCAGATGGACTAATATCTCCAAGACTGGTGTGTGGGTCTGTCACTGTTATGACAACCTCCATCACAGAAATTGAGATCAGCTACTGGAGTGGATTGGAGATGTCCATTAACAGCTCAAAGATCACTATAGTAAGTGAAATATTCCAAACTGTAACACTTTCACTATTTATTTTGCATTGTTTAAAATGGAATTGTAGTTGTTTTATCTGTGTTTCCATGGTATACAGTGGATATAAAAAGTTTACTCACCCCTATTAAAATGCCAAGTTTTTCTGATATAAAAAAATTAGACCACAATAAATCATTTCAAAACTTTTACCACCTTTAATGTGACATAAAACCTGTACAATTCAATTGAAAAACAAATCTGTTAGGGGAAAAAATATAAAAAATAAAAAAACATACAATAAGCTGGTTGCATAAATGTGCACACCCTTAAACTAATACTTTGTTGAAACACCTTTTGATTTAATTACAGCACTCAGTCTTCTTGGGTAGGAGTCTATCAGCATGGCACATCTTGACTTGGCAATATTTGCCCACTCTTCCTTGCAAAAGCGCTGCAAATCTGTCAGAATATGAGGGCATCTCTGACCTTCTTCAAATGCAACCTTAGTCAATGGATGGATGACTGCAAATTCACTCCTGGGGTGGTACCAATGTCCCTCCTGGACAGAGGAAGTCAGTATTAACTTCCATAGACCCTTACCACTGTGAACTTTGCTCACCTAACCACCAACAACTGGGGCAACTCAGGATAAATATGGCTAGGTTTGTAAGGGCTTTAGGGCCATTAGCCTAGTAACCTTCTATAAACCTATAAACCTATTAGTGCTTCATTACAGGGAGTTCTTAGTCTAAAATTTAGAGCTCAGTTTTAAATACGGTTCTATTTAATTTGTACATCTTCCACTTAAGTTGTCTGCCATCAGCTTTGCCCCCAAATCATCCATTCCACCTTCCCTGATACTTTTCCAAGTTACCAGTTCAAACCAGGACCCCGTGAAAAGGGAAATCCTTAGTGTGCACAGTCAGTTGAAGGATACAGAAAGGAAATGAAAGCATTGCTCACCCCCCTCATAGTTGCAGTGGACTTCTTACAATGACCTACCCATGCCTCTCAATTTCTTTAGGTAGGGAGTTTGTAAGTAGTTACTAGGTCTGCAGTCCAGTGGGATCATTGAGAAGTATATCCCAAATTCCCAATTGTGTCAAAGTACTGTGTCATTAAGTGACTTGCTCAGGGTCACACAGAATGCAGGTTAAGAGGGACAGATTCAAACCCTGTACCAAGAAGCAGCTCATGAATAAGTCAAAGCTTTGCTCCCCTGCATTGCCAGACATTATGCTTTGCTCAAGAACTCTAGACTAAGTCAACAAGAATTGGGGACAGAGGCCTAAAATCACAGACAATTTTTAAATATTACTCTATTTAGAAGGATAATAGAGTGGTAACCATTTGAAATTAAAATCTTAACTTCTCACCCATTGCCATCTCTACTCCCGATTTTCACCCAGCTGAACTAATTATCCTTAATTGCCATCTAAACTCTCTAAAGAAATTTACCATTGCTTCCATATACATTCCCCCAAGCAATAATATCCCAGTCCTTAAAAACAACTTCTCCTGGTTTTCCCAAAATATACCCTATGAAACCATAATACTTGATGATGTCAACATTGACTGAGCTAAACATACAACAAGCTCCCACAAATGTGTATTAATCTACATGGATTCCACCAACTAATAACATCACACACCCACTTGCATAAAACCTCTTCATCCAATTCAACTATTGACTGGATCTTCACAAACTCCCCTAACCTCTACCACAACCCGTGTACCCTACCCGATATCTTAAGTGATCATCTTCCCACCTCCACCATAAGACACAATATTCAAATCCCCAAATTGCACTCCTACAGAGACTGCCATAAACTCTCTAACTTTAATGTCAACTCATTTAACTCCATACTTTCCACCATCAATTGGACTTTCCTTAAGCAACTCCCTCTCAATGATACAGTCTTACAATTAAGCATTTTCATGGAACACTCAATTCCATCGCCCCCTCCAGAAAAATTAGAATTAAAGCTAATTGTCCCACTGCTTATCTAAAGACACCAGATCACTTATGCACAGAAGAGAGAGTGCTTGGAAAGCATGGGCCAAATCAAAGATATCACACATTTTCCAAACGTACAGGGAACTTAGGAATCCTGTGAAAAAACAAATCAACAAAGATAAAAAGTCCTACTACAGCTCACCTCAACTAAACTGTAAATCAAATCCAAACAAATTCTGGTCTCCCCTTAAAACTTCTCCAACCTGGTCACCCTACTACCCCCTCCCCTTTCCCAAATAACACTCCATTTGAAACTGCTACCCTTCTCAACAATTACTTCATTGAAACTGTCCAAAAACTGACACACACACTAGTCACACTCCTAGCTCACCTCTTTCACCTGCTAACCCCATCAATAAAAACCTCTTCTCCTTCCAACCTGTTTCCACTGCTTACATCAAATCACTACTGCTCAAACTCAAACCCTGCTCTCCCTCCTCTGATAACCCCCCCCGATTCCTCAAACTAGCTGCTGAATCAATAGCCTTCCCCTTATACCTACTAATCAATAGATCCATCCAAGAAGCTACAGTCCCAGATATTTGGAAATCCTTCTTCATCATCCCTCTGCATAAAGGAGATAATTCCACTTACCCACCCAACTACAGACCCATAGCCATCCTTTCCCCTCTATCTAAGATACTTGAAAAATGCATTTATATTCAACTACTTAACTTTCTCCTTCAGGAAAACCTTCTTACTCACATTCAACATGGCTTTCGGCCCCATCACAGCACCAGTACCACCATCTTATCTTTTACCCACAAGATAGCAGAGGCCAGAGATAACAACCATCTCATATCTTGCCTTTTCCTCTACCTCTTCAAAGCCTTTGACACTGTCTCCCACCCCATTCTTCTATCTAAACTTGCTAACCTCAACCCCTCCTTCACTTCAATGGTTCACTAGTTACTTATCCAACAGGCTACAGTCTGTCCAATGGCTCTCTTCCTGCTCCCCCTCACTTACCATTACATCTGGTGCACCCCAAGGCTCGATCTTGGGTCCCCTTCTGTTTAACATCTTCACTAAGGATCTTCACACATCTTGTAAACTATCTTCTCTTATACAGTACACTGACAATTCGACTCCCAACTCCATTTCCAATAACATCTCTGATCTCCTCACACAGACTCAAGACGCCTTTCTATCCACTGAAAAATGACTGTCTGATAATCAACTTATCCTAAACCAAAAAAAAAAAAAAAAAAAAACTAAACTCCTGCTTTTGCTCCCTCATTCTCTCTCCCAACGTGCATCATCCTTTTTCATCACATCCTCTAATAACACCATCATATAACCTGAGCCACACACTAAGCTCCTTGGTACTATAATAGATGATGAGCTCAAATTTAACTTACATGTCTTACAAAGCATAACAAAACACCAAAAACGTGGTCTCCTATACCAGAATAAAACATTTCTAACCCCCAACACTAGACTCTCTGTAATTCAGGCTCTACTCCCTCCCCTCCTCTATGCTCCCCCAATCCTTACCAACTTACAGACTTCAACATTGTCCAAACTTCAACAACCATATCACAAGGTAGCTAGATTTGCCACCATCTCACCTCACAACTCTCACAACTGCCTATCACTCAACTCTCTCCAAGGCTAGAATTCCCTCAACAACTCCTACTATCTCAGTTACAAATCTTACATAGTATAGTATACAAACCATCCACCTGCCTGGCCCACTCCTTTCTGGTATCCTCTTATACACTTACATGTACTCTCTGCACCAATTGCTCCTGGACATCTACCACCCCAACAAAACTGCTGGCAAATTACTCTAGAAATCCACCATAGCTCAAACTTGGAACAAACTCCCCTTCCACATCAGCTCTATTTCCCACTCCAAACACTTCAAAAAGGAACTAAAACTTCACCTTCTTAACACTAAGACTTGTCCCTGTTTTGCCCTTGCCTAATCTACTACACTACTATATTTCCTCTTCCCCTCTCCACTGACTTCCATCCATATATCCTCCAAATGTCCAGGTTCTCTTCCCTCCCTAAAATCAAGCCATCTCTTTGATTTAATGCTTATCTTCTACTCCTCCACCACATATACATGACAGTACCTGTCTGTATAAAAAAAATTAAAAAATAGTAACTTGTGATCACATTACTGTAATATACCTATTCTGTACTACTTGAATTTATCTATTATTATATTGTATCTCTGCAGCTTAAGTACAATATGTAAATAATTATCTGTCTATGTGTGAAACTTATATTGCAATCTGTCTATAATTGAAACTCTGTATTGCTAGTAACACTTGTAATGTAAATTGTCTGCATTTGGAGCTTTTCTCCTCGAGGCTCCACTGAAAATGGGCTACTAGCCCAGTTGGACTAACCCAGTTAACAAATGTCAAATAAATAAATAAATAAAATGAAGTCATTAGGGAGTGTCCCAAATTACACAGACTGAATGGCTGAAAAATGGACTTATATACCCCCCCCCCCCACACACACACACACACACAAAAGAAGTTTAAAAGAGAAGAGAGATTTTCAACATTTGCTCTTCTCTGGGTTTTCTGTCTTTTTTTTTTTTGGCTTGTCGGCACTCGAGTCAATAGGAAGTCTAATAGAGCAATAGATTTTTTTCATCAACATGCATTTTCTGAACTATGCAACTCTAGTATCTGGCATTATTGACTGGTTGTAATCCTCCAGAATTTACCAGAAAAAACAAACATTTTACAAGGGACAGGGCAAAAATCTGAGGGAAAATCAGGGATAGTCTGCAAACAGCCACATTTAAGAGATATGACCCTACCCAAGGCTCCACACAGTTCCCGAAGTGTATTATATGACTCTGGAGTAGTGTCATTCAACATTATCAATCACTTGTCCTTGGCTGTAAACCCCACTCCTTTCCTGGTAGGTATTCTGGGAAAAAATGCTGCCCCATCCTATTGTACCAGCCAATAACTCAGGAATATTTTTTTTCTGTCAGTGATATCAGTTGCAGGACTCTGTGGTAACGGCACTTAGTTACTTGATGTTCATTCAAGTAACAGGACTAATGTAAGTACAAGACTGACTGTTCAATAAAACTCCAGGTTCATCTGTTTTATGAATAAAACTTGTAGATGCACATAAACTGAGTGTTCCACAATACATTCATGGGTGGGCCCACATAATTTCTCTATTCAACCCTAAATCAAATCATGTCATGTTGTCTACAGTTATAGACCTGGAAACAACTTCAACATATCATGACCTAAAGACAAAAGATCTCTTTTTCCCTAACACTTCCAGCCTTTCACACCACTAGCATATATAGTCATCTATTACTGAAACCCAGTCAACCTTATATTACATTATACTACTCATCTGCATTGATTGACTGATTGATTGACTGCTGGATTGGATACTAGTCAGTAAGAGCCCCCAGTCATATATAACAGGCTGCTTATCAGATAGCCTCAGTGATCACTCCCCAACATTCCTACTCAAAAAATACCTATACTAAGCTAAACCTGTCATCTACCGTCAAATACATAAAAAAACTAAACTTTAACCCACTCACATTCATCTCATCCCTCAAAGAATGTAACTGGCATCCTCTAAAGTACCTCAGTCTTGATGACACAGTTGAATTTTTTAATACTACCTTCCTGAGCATCCTTAATTACCATGCCCCCATAAGACTTTCCAGAACCAAAGCACAACCCTCCCCATGGCTACAGAAAACCACTAAGTCAGAAATGAAAAACAGGGATAAAGCCTGGGAGCACTGGCGCAAAACCAAAACCCCCTCAACTAGACAGAAATTCCTAGAACTAGAGCTGAGGTAGCGTTGTCACCTCACAGTTAGACGTTGCCCGTTCGATTCTCAGTTAGAGCGTCTTCTGTATGGCGATATGCGTAAATGGGTGTTCCTTCGTTGAAGGTTGTGCGTTAGGCCCGGCAAGCCAGCACGTAAAAATCTACTGCCAATCATTAGCGGACCAGAGTTCCGCTGTGGCAACCCCTAACTGGGAAAAGCCGAAAGACACAAACAAACCAGTCTGCCCTAGACTCCTCCCAACACAGCCCCAAACAATTCTGGTCCTCCATAAACTCCATCCTCCAACCAGGTAAAGTCAGTACCCCTCCTCCTAACATCCCTCACTCCTCAAAAAATATTGCTACCTCATTCAACACACACTTTACACAAACCATACTATCACTAGCTAGAAAACACAACCCCCCCCTCCCCACCAACCCACACCTTCAACTAGTAATCTCCCCACTGCCTTCTTTTTTTTTCCTGTACCTATCTCCAACATAAAATAAAACACTCTTAACTAAACTTAAGCCCACCAAATTAGCAGCAGACAACCTCCCAAGTGAATACCTACAAATTGCAGCTGATGCTCTGGCCTACCCAGTATCCATCTTGATTAACCGATCTCTGTCAGAAAGTTACGTTACCACACTGTGGAAAGTATCACATATAATTCCCCTCCACAAAGGCGGACCCTCCACAGAACTAACCAATTGCCAACCCATAGCTATTCTCTCTCCACTCTCCAAAATACTAGAGAGATGCATACACTCTCAGGTCTCAGACTACCTCCTTACTAACAACCTCCTTTCCAATACTCAGCATGGTTTCTGACCAAACCATAGCACCACCACTGCCTTACTCTCCTTTACTAACACTATCCTTCAGCATAAAAACAATGGCTATCTCTCCTCTACTACTTTCCTAGACCTATCTAAAGCATTTGACATGGTCCCACACAAACAACTTATCTCTGTCCTCAATAACCTATCCTTCTCTCAGTCAGTCACCAACTGGTTTCAGAGTTACCTGTCTGACCGCCAACAATCCATTGTATGGCAGAATTACATATCTCCTCAACTACCTGTCTTCATAGGGGTTCCCCAAGGATCCATCCTTGGACCCCTACTCTTCTCTGTTTTCACCAATAACCTAGCCTCTGCCACCAAACATGGCACACACATCCAATACGCAGATGACTCAACCATCATCTGCTTAGCCCAGGCCCTACCCAAACTGCAAAAAGTCACACAGGAAGCCTTTTCCTCTGTTGAAACTTGGTTATCCGATGCCCAACTAATACGCAACCCAAACAAAACTAAACTACTCATCTTCAACCCACCAAACATACTCAAAACAACTCTCACTTTAACATCACAGCAAAAGACAACACCACTATATACCCAAATTGCTAGGAGTGGAAATAGACAATAAACTAAAATTTGACATTCACATATCCATGACCATAAAAAAAGTCCACAAAAAACTAGGAGCGTTATACAGAAATAAGCAACTCTCACCAAAGCAGCAAAGATTTCAATAGCAAATCCCCACCTTATCTCCACCCTATTTTATGCCTCTCCAATATATATCAACCTAAGGCAATGCGATCTAAACAAGCTAGAGACCTGCTACAACAAAATCGCCAAATTCACCACAGGGACATCCTACCATAGTCACCACTGTCTCTCACTTGCTGAACTGGGCTGGCTTGAACTCCCTCACCTCTGTCAATGGTATCAGCTCTCACTCGCCCACAAACTAGTAAACCATCCACTAAATGTCCCATCCCTCCAGAATCTACTCCAACCCTATCGCACCACCAGACCACTAAGATCCAGCAACAAAAATTACTTGCAGATCACTAAAGCCAGTAACTCTGCTGGTGAAGCACTATTCTCTTGCACCATAGCCAAATTATGGAACTCCCTCTCACCCACAATTACCTCCATACCATCATGCACCCACTTCAAAACTTTACTAAAAGCGCACCTAAAACATGCTGGCTATGCCCTTGCAACTCCCACTCTAATATCATCCACCCCATCCAACCACTACCTTTCTTTCCACTCCACTAACTACCTTGATTATAGCAAGCTCAGATGCTCATAAGCCTAGTACTTATTATACAGCAGGAACTTCTTATTGTAACATTTGTTAATGTCTGTTATGTACTTCACAGATAAAGATTCTAGTTGTCTACTGATGTACTATGTTCTTCATCTGTAAATATGTTGTAAGTAATTGCTATGTTAAATTGTTAATCGCTATGTAATCCAATGTAACTACTGTCTGTTTATTTTTAACTGTGGAGCTTTTCTCCCCAGGCCTCCACTGAAAATGGACCTACATCCAGTCGGACAGTCCCGGTTAACAAATGTAAATAAATAAATAAATCTGCAGCCTTAAACTATCATCAGCTCATGCATCACATCTTCTCAATTGTTCATACAGCCAGTTTGTTATATGTTACTCTTTTAAATGTAACACTTAACTTTTCATTCTTACCAACACAGATCAAGCATTTGCTACTCTGCTACCTAAAGAAACTACATGCACATAATAACATAATACAATCACATATATCATGAGAACGATCAAGCTTTCTTAATGTTGAATGAAAATGCTAGCATTAAGTTGTTCAAATATACAGAATACTGAACACCCAAAAGATCAACCCACAAAAGATTGAGAAAATAAAACTATTTCCTCTCTAGATCTTTTCACTAAAACTCGTCCAGATACTTGTCTCAAATTTGTCTGAGAAGTGGCAGTGCTACAGGAAAATTTTTTTAAGGTAAGGTGTAGGGTTAAGGTTGGGGGAAGGGGCAGCATTTGGGTTAGGGTTAGCCCCCATTACTAAGGTGGTGTGTG
>NC_056731.1:1923493640-1923529377 GCF_019279795.1 Protopterus annectens | reverse complement strand
AAAAGAAAAAGGTTGTCCTCCTCAGGCAGCCCTTGGGATCGGATTCCAAAGTCGGGCCCTATGTGCCTTTCGGCGTCAAGCCGGGTATAAGGTTGCATTTGGAGAAATGCAATAAATTCCAAACATGCACAGAAAAAAAAAAAAAAAAATATATAGATATATATATATATATATATATATATATATAAATAAAACAAATACACCATAATAGATAACCCCAGCTAGCTATGAGAGGGATAAGTACCCAAGAAATACCACAGAGGGGAAGGAGGGAGGGTAAACCTGACTGCAGATGCATACCTATCTGACATCTACATTTATGGTAGGTACAAAACTGTACTATGTCCTTCAAGGATGCATCTGCAGTCCTCACATATGGGTAGAATACCATAGTCAATCTGGGGGTGGTAGGATCTATGTAAAGGATGGTGTAGCTAAAATGCCCTGCAGGACTGCCGTAGCAAAGCCTGCTCTGGATGTGGAATATAACGGTAAATTGTAATGCTTGGAAAATGTATGCACGGAGCTCCATGTAGCAGCTTCTAGAATGTCCTTGGTAGCCACCCCTCTTAAGAAGGCTGTGGAGGTGGCTGTGGCTCTGGTGGAATGAGGTCTAATGTTAGCTGGCACAGTTTTGCCATGAAAGGAGTAACAAAAACGAATGCAATTTCCTATCCATTTTGAAATTGTCTGTTTGGAAATTGCTTTTCCTTGTGCACCAGCAGCATATGCTACAAACAGCTGGTCAGTTTTTCTGTAACTTTTAGTTCTGTCCACGTAGTAGCGCAACTGTCTGTGAATGTCCAGGGTATGTAGAAGTTTCTCCCCTTTGTTTTGTGGATTTGGAAAGAAGGTAGGCAGGTGAATAGCTTGGTTCAATGAGACCCTGGATACCACCTTTGGCATAAATGAAGGACTGGTTCTCAATGAGACTCTGTCCTGATGAAAAATAAGAAATGGTTGTACTGTCATGAGTGCCTGCAACTCAGAAACTCTTCTTGCTGAGGTTATGGCCAGAAGGAAGGCAGTCTTCCAAGACAGGAACTGTAGTTCTGAAGATGCTTCTGGTTCAAAGGGAGGCAGTGTTAGTTTTTCCAACACGAAGTTAAGGTCCCATGTAGGCACTGGTGGTTTCCTTGGAGGGTTGATGTTTTTAATTCCTCTTAGAAACTGTCTTAGGAGAGGATGAGAGAAGACAGGTGGATCAGTATTGTATTCTGCTGAAATTGCTGAAGCATGAATTTTAATGGAAGAGTAAGACAGGCCATTGTGGAGCATTTCTGCCAAGTATTCCAGGATATGTGCCATGTTCATCACTGTCGCATCTAGGCCCTTTGTGGTGCTCCAAGTGCGGAAACTTTTCCATTTTGCTGAGTAAGCCTTTCTTGTGGAAGGTCGGCGAGCTTCCATGATGATATCCTTCACTCTCTTGGATAGCTTATCCTGGGAAGAAGTCAAGGTATTCTCCAGGCTGTTAGATGCAAGGTTTTCAGGTTGGAATGCAGGGTTTTGTAATTGTGCTGTGTCAGGAGAAGTGACCATTGAGGAAGTGGCCACGGTTTCGTGCGTGACATGCTCTTTAACAGTGGGTACCAGTGCTGTCTTGGCCAGTCGGACTATCAGAATCACTTTTGGCTGCTCTGTCCTGATCTTCAGTAAGACCTTGGTCATTAATGGAAGAGGTGGAAATGCATACACTGTTAGAGTCCTCCAGCTGAAAGAGAGGGCGTCCACTTTCCATGCTTGTGGGTGGTATGTCCTTGAGCAGAATTTCTTCAGTTGATGATTGTGGTGGGAGGCAAAAAGATCTATGTCCGGCCTCCCCCATGATTGTGTTATCTGAAGGAAGATGTCGGGGTGCAGCATCCATTCGTGTGCATCCATGATATTTCTGCTTAGGCTGTCTGCCAGTATATTGTCTTCTCCTGGCACAAACTGATTGCAGCTCTATATTGAGTTTCAGGGAAAGTTCCCATAGATTCATTGCCAGTCTGCAAAGAGGGTAGGAATGGGTACCTCCTTGCTTGTTTATGTACCACATAACTGTGGTGTTGTCTGTCCTTATTAGCAGGTGGACTTGATGCAGAAAGAGTTTGAAGGCCTCGATTGCATGTATCACTGCCAGCATTTCCTTTTGGTTTATGTGCATGTGTAGCTCCTTTGGTGACCATAGACCTTGAATACATCTGCCCTCCATGTGTGCTCCCCAACCATGGTCTGAAGCATCCGTTGTAATGGTTTGGCTGGCTATTGGTTTGCTGAAGGGCAGACCCCTGTTTGACTGGCTTGCTTGAGCCCACCACAGAAATTCCTTTTGGAGGCATGGAATGAGTGGGATCAAAGTTTCTAAGCTGTGACTGTGCTGAGTCCATAAACTGCTTAGGTACCATTGTAGTTTCCTCATATGCAGCCTTGCTTGTGGAATCAGAAGAATGCAAGAGGCCATGTAACCCAGGGCCTGCAGGATTTTCCTTGCAGTCAGCTGAGTTTGCCTTGTTAGATTCTTGAAGTAATCCGGTAGTTGTCTGTTTTTCTTCTATGAGAAAAAACATTTGGTTGGTTGTGTCAAGATCCGCACCCAGAAAGGTTATTCTTTGGGATGGAACAAGTCTTGATTTGTGAATGTTGACTGTATATCCCAAGGCCTGAAGTAGGTGGATGGCATAATTCAAGTGTTTTAACAAAGTTTGTTGGCTGTCCGCTTGTATAAGGCAGTCGTCCAGATATGGGTATATTTGAATCCCCTGAAGTCTGCAGTGTGCAATTACTGATGCCAGGCATTTCATGAATACTCTGGGCGCAGTAGATATGCCAAAGGGCAATGCTGAGAATTGATAATGCTCTGAACCTGCAAGAAATCTGAGGTGTCTTCTGCAACTTTGTCTGATAGGGACATGCAGGTATGCCTCCTTGAGGTCTAGAGTTACCAGCCAAGACCCCTTGCCCAGCATGGGAAGGAGTTGCTTTAGAGTCAGCATTTTGAATTTTGGCACAATGAGATAAGTATTCAGTGCGGGCAAGTCAAGAATAGGCCTCCATTGTTTTTCTTTTCTTGGAACAAGGAATAGTCTGGAATAAAATCCTTGGCCTTGTTCTGAAAGAGGAACCTTTTCTATAGCTTTCATTTGCATTAAGCTGGAGATTTGTTTCAAAACCTCTGCCTTTTGATTTGGTGGCAGGTCTGGCATGCCTTTTCTTTTTGGCAATGTGTGAAAATGGAACCTGTATCCTTTGTCTATTATTTGCAGTGTCCATTTGTCCCTTGTAATACTGTGCCAATTTTCTGAGAATAAAGCTTTCCGCCCAAAGGTGCTTCTAATTGAGCCCTGGTTGGCGGAATCAAAGTGAAGTCATTGAGTCTGTCCTTGTGCAGCAGTTGTAGGTCCTGCACTACCTCGCTGGTTGGGAGGCTGCCATTGACGTCCTCTGTAGGAGCCTCTAGCTTGCCCTCTACCTCTGGCACGCCTGTTCTTGCCTCTCTGAAATCTCTCTGCGTCTGGAAAGGACTAATTCTTGGTAGGCCAATTTCTGCTGAATCTTGGTGGTTGGACTTGGAGAAAATCTTTGACTGTTTGTACAGATTTTGCCTTTTCCTCAAATTTCTTTAAGACCTCCTGAGCAGTGGAGCCAAATAACTTTTGCTTTTCCAGTGGAGCATCCAGAAGCTTTGCTTTAACATGGTCTGGCAGAGACTGTTCCTTCAGCCAAGCATGCCTACGTATGACTGCACCTGTCATAGCTGACCTACATGAAGCTTCCAATGCATCATAACCACACTAAGAAATGGTTGCTAACCTGTTGGGAGTTATGCACCAGATCCTGAAGTGATTTGCGATCTAGGGGTTCAGGAGAAGACCGTTTCTTATGCAATTCATCTAACAAATACTCTTGGTACTGTATCATATGAAATTGACAATTTAATGCCCTCACAGAAAGAGTAGCAGAAGTATACACTTTTTTACCCCATCCCTCTAAAGCCCTGGACTCCCTTTCAGAGGGAAGTGGATTTTTAGAAGTGGCTGCTGCAACCCCTTTAGGGCCCTGGGAAATAGTTTCTGGATCAGCAGAGTGGGCCTTGTAAAGAAAATGATGCGAGTCCGGGACCCTGTAGTATCTATCGGGTTTGACAGGGGCCGGAGGAAGAGTGTCAGGGGTTATGCTAGACTCAGAGTACACATCATCAATGACATTCAAAACAGGAGGAATAGCCAAAAGTCTGTGCTGAGGTAAATGCAGAAAAGTCCTTAATCTCTTCCTGGAATCAGAGAATTCCTGGCCCTGCCATTTGAAATGCTCTCTCATAGTGTGAAGGGTCTCCCCGAAGGATAGTTCTTCAGAAGGGGAGGCCGAGGGGATAGATTCCTCTGCATCAGAATCCTCGTAGGCCGAAAAAGCCTCCTCCTGGTAGTCAGAGAGGGCAGAGCCATCAGACGCCTCATCTGAGGAGTGGGGATCAGAGGGCTCAGCCCTGGGCCTTTTGTCTAGAGGAGGTTGAGAGCCCCGAATTAAAGAAATAAGGTCCTCTGCTAAACTTAGAATCTGTGAACCTGTAGAGGGTCCCTGAGGAATAACCCTGGGAGGCATAGTTTTTGTGCGTTTAGCAGCTTTAGCCCTGGTGAATGCCTTTATGGACATGGAAGCAGGAGGCCTGGCTGCACCACGTGCTGGTGTAGCTTTGTCTAGAGGAATGGTGTCGGAAGTTTCCAAGACACCAGTTTCTGAAGGAAATTCAATAACCGACTCAGTAGGGGCCTCCGGGGCCGAGGTTGTCGGTTGAGCGGTTTCAGTGGTCGGAAGTACCAAGGACTCGGTTTCAGCCGAGACCAAGACACTCGCGGTAGGCCTAGCAGTGGTTTCAGCCAAAACCGTGGTCCGCGTGACGGTCCTTGTCCTTCCGTTTCTTGGCTAAATGTGGAGTCTGAGTCTCCGACGGCATGTTGTAGGAGAAACTAGCCCCAAAAAATTCCTCTGCAAACTCCGCCCGACGCCTAAGAGTGCATCGATTGAAGGAAGAACAGGCTGAACAGGCCGAGACGTCGTGGTCTGGGCCTAGGCAGGGGAGGCAGTAAGAGTGGAAATGATTATGAGGTATTTGTTTCCCACAAGTTAAGCAATTATTAACTTTATCTGACATCGGCTGAGGCAAGAAAGAGTCTAGCAGGGTACTTAGCTTTGAAGTCTTCGGTTAGCTGAATTACAGGAGCTGGCCGACCGGCACTTGGTGCTTCTGCCGGGCACCACACGGCAAGAAAGACGGAGGAAGATGGCGTCGGCTGACGCTTTTATACCCCAGGCACTCTGACATCGGGGAAAGGGCGACATCAGCCGACGCCGGACCCAGACTTTGGAATCCGGCTGACCGAAGGGCTGCCTGAGACAGGACAACCCATATGTGAGGACTGCAGATGCATCCTTGAAGGACATCCAAGACTGCAACAGTGAATACACTTCAACATCTACATTGATGGTAAGTGTACACAACTGTAATATGTTCTTAGTGTATCACTGTTGCAGTCATCACGTGTGGGAGGATTCCCAAAGCTGAGGAAAAGGGTGGAAGGATAGGTTGAGTCCTAGGTATGGGTCAGGAAGCCCTGCAGAATTGCAGAGCCAAACCCTTCCCTAGACCTAGAAAAGAGAGGTAAGGTGGCAATGCTTTGTAAACATATGGACAGAGGTCCAGGTGGCTACTTCCAAGATCTCCCTGGTAGGTACTCCTCTGAGGAAGGCAGTGGAAGTGGAGGTTGCCCTAGTGGAGTGGGTATGGATAAACTTAGGAATGGGTTTCCCATGTAGTCTGTAGCAAATATGGATACAGTGTGAAATCCATTTGGAAATGGTTTGTTTGGAGATGGGCTTCCCCTCTGCCCATGGGGCAAAGCTTAGAAGAAGCTGGTCTGTTTTTCTGAATGGCTTAGTATGGTTCAGATAGTATCGGAGTTGTCTGTGCAAGTCTAGTGAGTGTAGAATTCTTTCCCCCCTGTTTTGTGGGTTGGGAAAGAAGGTGAGAAGGTGTATGGCCTGGTTAAGGTTCACAACAGATACCACCTTGGGCATAAAAGGAGGGGTTAGTCCTCAAGGAGACTCCTGTCTGCATGGAAAATTATGAAGAGCTCGACAGCCATGAGAGCTTGAAGTTCCGAGACCCTTCTGGCTGAGGTGATAGCTAGTAGGAAGGCAGTCTTCCAAGAGAGGTATTTCAATTCTGTTGAAGTGGCAGGTTCAAAAGGAGGTAAGGCTAGTTTTTCTAACACAATTCAGGTCCCAGGGTGGCTTCTGAGGCCTTCTGGGAGGCCTGATATTAGAAGCCCCTCTGAGGAATTGCTTAATCAAAGGATGAGAGGGTGGGTCTGAATCATAATGGGCAGAGACAGGTTCATAGGTTGGTACAGAGCTATCTGCCCGAAGGCATACATTAGCCCAGCCACATTGTGCGGTATTCACCACCCCTTTAGTAGTTCCCTAGACCCTTGTACTAGCAGCTAGTACCCTTGGCCCCTATCTAGTAGTGCTGTTGGTGTGATCCCCGGTGTGAACTTTGTTACCCATCCACTCATCAAGGTTCCTCTTGAAGAGTGATAGTGAGGGGCTCTGTCTTATGTAGATCGGGACCCTGTTCCATAGTAAGGGAAGTCTCTGCAATGGGAATCTATCCCTCCAGCATGTTCTATTCGTTGTTGTGTTGAGGTTTATGTCCCTAGAGCGTGTAGCTCGAGTAGATTTGGTTTTGCTAAGATGGAGCATGTTCAACAATTCTGGGTTGGGCATGGCTCTGTACGTTAGACAGAGATCGCCTCTGAGAAAGCGGTATGCAACAGAGAACAATCTTAGCTTTTTCAATCATGCTGCATAGGGCAACTGTTTGAGGCCAGTAATTCTCTTGGTTAGGTACCTCTGTGGTCTCTCTAGCTGCTGGAGATGTCTAGCCAGGTACATTCCAACTGGTGCATTGTACTCAATAATGGGTCTGATGAGGGAAGAGTAGAGGGGCACCATTACATCCTTAGATCTTGATGCGAACCCTTTCATGATCAGATGGGTCACACAGAAGGATTTTCTAACCACTTTGGCAACATGGTTATCAAAGGAAAGCTGGCTATCTACTTGGGTCCCTAGATCCCTTATTCCTTCTTCAGATTTCAGGGGATTACCTACTATGTTGTAGTATGCGGGTACTCTCTTCCAAAGGGGATTACTACACATTTTTTTGCATTTAGCTTGAGACCATGGCTTTGACACCATGCATCAGTCTCATTTAGGCCCTTCTGGAGGATCTCCATGTCAGCCGGAGACTATTATAGCACCCAGTTTGCAGTCGTTCACAAATTTAGTCAGCCACAGCCCTTCTGTGCTTGCCTGTACTTCTGAGAAGTATATGCCAAACAGGAGGGACCCCAGGACAGAGCCCTGAGGCACGCCACTCATTACTGGTCTGGATTCGGACATAGATCCCACTACACTTACTTTATGGGATCTGTCTGAGAGACAGTTTGTGATCCATCTTGTGACATAAAAGTTTATGCCCAGGCTGGTGAGCTTATCAATACCCGAATGGGGAATGGTGTCAAATGCTTTAGCAAGGTCACGGTAAGCCGTGTGTACCTCCTTTCCCTTATCTATAGCCTGAGTAACTGTCTCAAAGAAATCCACCAGGTTCAGGAGGCATGATCTGCCCTTGACGAAGCCAAACTATGTGGGGTCCAGCGACTGGAGGTTCCCAATCTCTCCATTTAGGAGTTACATAATGATTCGCTCCATGGCCTTACAGATCAGACTGGTCAGGCTTATTGGTCGGTAGTTCCCAGGGTCAGTTGTGGCCCCACCCATGTGTAGCGGGACCACCGTTGCCATGCGCCATTCTCTGGCCACATATCCTGTGGAGAGGCTGAGAATGAATAGGGTATTAAGATGCGGGGTTAATTCCTTTTGGAGCTCGCTTATGACACAGCCTGGGACACCATCTGGTCCCATGGAGGCAGTGTTTTTAGCTTTACATAGAGCCTTGTTAGCCAACGTATCGGTAATAATTGGACTTGCACAATCCCCTGGAATGGCAACAGGCCCTGTAGGTGGTGGTGGGGGGGGATTTGCACTGAACCTGTCAGCCAAGATGTTGGCAATGTCAGAAGGGTCAGTGTATTTTGTTCCATTTTGTACTAGCTCAAAACAGACCTGAGCGTTGCCATTTAGTTTTTTGACGTAGCCATAGAAGGCCTTATGGTTATCCTTGGCAATTTTCTTTTCAAAATTAGCTTTAGTTGACTTGATGAGGGCCCTCAATTTCTTACTAATGCTGATCAGGGATGATTTTTCTACTTGAGATTTTGCCTTTTTTTGTACAAGTCTCCTCCTTTTATTGTAAAGTTTGCTTATGGCCGGGGTCCACCATACTGGTTTCTTCTCGCTTGAGGAAGGAGTCTTGGTTTCATTTGGGATAGCACGGTCCATGCAATCATGAAGATGCATATAGAGTGCCTTGGTGTAGGATTCCGCATCCTGGATATCATTATCCTTCTGCAAGGGAATAGTGAAGCTTTCCACTTCGGATGCAAGTAGTTTGAAGTTTGCTTTGGAAAGGTTTTTGACTATTTTTTTTTAATGGGGGAGGTGGAGGGGTGAGGATGTCCAGGGTTATCAGTTTGTGGTCGGATCTGACCAAGGAGGGAGTGATAACGGGTGTGGTACAGTGGGCGCCCATATTTGTGATGATTAAATCCAATATGTTGTCCCCTCTATTGGGGGAACATACTAGTTGTTCAAGGGCATTTGAATTTATAAATTCTATGAATCGCTGAGCATAGGAGTTGGAACATTGGTAGTTCGCCCAGTCTATACCAGGGTAGTTGAAATCACCCAAGATTATGGTGTTGGCCGAAGCATGGCTTTTAATAGAGAAGAAAGACAGGCCACTATTGAGCAACTCTGCTAGGTAATCCAGGATGAAAGGGATGGAAGGTTGGGAGGTGCTGCCCCCTTTTCATTGTTTCCAGGGGCAGAATCTTTTCCATTTTCCTGCATATGATTTTCTGGTGCTGGGCCTTCTGGCTTCTGTGATGAAGTCCAGGACCTGTTTGCTTAACAGGGACTCCTCGTTAGTTCTTAGTATATAAGCCATGCTGAAAGTTTGAGAGTCTGGGTGCAGTACTTTCCCCTTCTCCTGGGTCAAGAGGTCTGACATCAGGGGAAGCAGCTTTGGGGGCTGTAAGGTCAGACTGCGAAATAAGGGGTACCAATGCTGTCTGGGCTAATCTGGAGCAATGATGATGGCCTTTGGTCTCTCCTCTCTTATTTTGATCATAACCTTGGGAATAAGGGGCAGAGGAGGGTATGCGTACACAAAGCGGGAGCTCCAGGGGAAGGCCAAGGCATCCACCTTCCATGCTAGGAGGTGATACTACCTGTTACAGAACTTGTGCTGCTGGTGGTTGAGGTGCAAGGCAAACAGGTCCACTTCTGCGGTCCCCCACTCCTGGGTGATTTGCAGAAAGATTTCTCTGTGGAGCTGCCATTTGTGGGGGTCCAGTAAGTTTCTGCTTAGGTGGTCTGCCAGTGTGTTGTTGATCCCTGGCAAGTACTGGGCAATTACGTGTAGCCCCATGGAGGTGGCTGTAAGCCAGAGACTCATGGCTAACCTGCACAGGGGGAATATTGGGTGCCCCCCTGCTTGCTGATGTACCACATTACTGTGGTGTTGTCTGTTTTTATAAGGAGGACCCCTGGCCTGAGATGGGGTTGGAAGGAAGTCTGAGCCTTTTGCACTGCCATCATTTCTTTCTGGCTGATGTGCAAGTGAAGTTGCTGGTCATTCCAAAGGCCTTGGGTACAACTGCCTGCTAGGTGAGCTCCCCAAGCAATGTTGGTGATGGTCTGGCCGGAAGGGCGGAGAATGAGGGGAAGATCATTGTTCATGGCACAGGCCTCTGCCCACCAGAGAAATTCAGCCCTTATACAAGGGATCAGAGGGAGAGTCGTCTCTAGGGTGCTGAC
This sequence comes from Protopterus annectens, assembly GCF_019279795.1. Lineage (NCBI taxonomy): Eukaryota > Metazoa > Chordata > Ceratodontiformes > Protopteridae > Protopterus > Protopterus annectens. The sequence continues at coordinate 1,923,519,390 of NC_056731.1, read as the reverse complement.
ACCAAAGGTTCTTTAAGTCCCACTGAAGTTTTCTCATGTGAACCCTGGCGACAGGGATGAGAAGGATGCGAGATGTCATGTACCCCAGGGCTTGCAGGAACTTCCTCGCAGTGAGGTGACTTCTGGAAGCCAGCTGGGTGAAGGATAGAGGCAGGAAGCTCTGCTTTTCTGAGGATAGGAAGGCCATTTGGGTTGCTGTGTCTAGCACAGCTCCCAGGAAAACAATTTTTCTGGTTGGGTTTTGCTTTGATTTTTTCTCGTTGATGGTGACTCCTAGGGAAGTTAGGAGTGATTTGAAAAAGAGAAGGTCCTGGAACAACTTTTCTTTGCAGTCTGCCTGAATAAGGCAGTCATCCAGGTAAGGTTAAATCTGTATATTTCTCTGTCTGTAGAATGCTATAGCCGGGGCCAAGCATTTGGTTAATACTCTGGGAGCAGTAGAAAAGCCAAAGGGCAGTGCAGAGAACTGAAAGTGTTGACAGCCTACTCTGAAGTGCAGGAATTTTCTGCACGATTCCCTGATGGCGATGTGGAGGTAGGCATCTTTTAGGTCTAGTGTCACAAGCCAGGAATTGTGTGTGAGCATAGGCAGGAGCTGCTGCAAGGTTAGCATTTTGAATCTGGGGACCACCAAGGAGGTGTTCAGTTTGGATAGATCCAGGATGGGGCGCCAAGTGTCCTCTCTTCTGGGAACAAGGAATAGTCTGGAGTAAAAACCTTTTCCTGTTTGATCTGGAGGAACAGGTTCTACTACCCCCTGCGATATTAGAGTTTGGACCTGGTTCAATGCCTCTGCTCACTAGTTTGGGGGGAGGTCTGGGTACCCTCTTGGAATAGGGAGTTTGCTGAAGGAGAATCTGTATCCCTGAGAAATTATTTTTAAGACCCATTGGTCCTTGGTTATAGAGACCCAATTACCCTTGAGGAGAGCAAGCCTTCCTCCTAGTTTTCGATAAGTGAAAGGAGGGCAGAGGGGGAGGGAAAGTCACTGTGAGTGCTTGCCATAGAAGCTTGGCTTAGAACTCCCTGCTTTAGAGACGGTGGTCCATTGTTCATTTCTTTGTCGGGCTCTGGGAGGCCTGCCCCTGCGGGGCTTACCTTGGCCCCGTCTGCTAGGTGCAGGGAAGGCCCAGTGCTTAGTGGGAAAAGCTCCTATTGAATCTGGGAGGTTGAACTTGAAAGAAATCTTTTACTGTTTGCATAGATTTTGCTTTGTCTTCCATCTTTTTAAGCACCTCTTCTGCTTTTTCCCCAAACGGGCATTCCTTACCTAGGGTTGCATCAATAATTTTAGGCTAGACATGATCAGGGAGAGGCTGTTCCCTTCAGCCATGCATGATTTCTGATAACATATCCTGTCACTGCTGCCCTGCTAGAGGCTTCTAGGGCGTCATATCCACATCGTAATGAGTGCTGGGCCAATAGACAAGCAGAGTGTAGTGATTCTGCCAGCTCTTTTGAGTTGGCACCGTCAGGAGAGATAGCAAACTTCTGTTTTAATTACTCCAAAGTGTGTTGTTGATATTTTAACATATGGAACTGACAACTGAGTGCTCTGATAGCTAAGGTTGCAGAGGTGTGCACTTTCTTACCCCATCTGTCCAGAGCTCTGGAGTCTTTGTCAGAAGGAAGATGATTCATGGCAGAACTAGTCTTAGCTCCTTTGGGTCCCTGTGTAATGACCTCAGGATCTTACAGCAGGATTCCTGTTCAGTTATTTGTGAGAATCCGGTACTCTGTAGTACCTATCAGGTTTAGTTGGAGCAGGAGGGCAGGGCATCAGGGGCTAAGCTGGATTCATGGAAAACATCACCCACCACTTCCAAAATAGGTGGGATGGCCAGGGGTGTGTGCTGGGGCAGGTCCAGAAACTCTCTCTGTCATTTCTTTGACTGTGGGAAGTCCTGAGTTTGACAAACAACATTCTCAGTGGAAAAACCACTTTAATGTGAGGAGCAAAGCTAGATTATGAGATTTTCTCTTTATGTATATGATTGTACATGTGATTTTTAGGTTAAAACTTTTCTTTTTTTAAAAATATACATTCTTCCTTTTTTTAAAAATATACATTCTTCCTTTTTTAAATGTTTTTTGTTTTCATGTATGCATTATGCTGTTGCATTTTTTAGCTTTGCATATTTATTTATTTATACATATTTTCTTTTAATGATTGGGTCATGTGACTTCTTGGCTGCCAGTCATATGACTTTTTTAGACCTATATATACTCTGCATTTGCATTTGTATTTTCAGTATTGATAAAGGATTTTATCCGAAAGCTTTGCTCCTCACATTAAAGTGTTTTTTCTACTGAGAACGTTGTTTGTCTTGCTGGACCTCTTGGCATTTGTGTTTGGAAGTCCTGAGTTTCCCATTGAAAATGTTCCCTGAGGGAGTGAAGGGTTTCCCCAACGGAGAGGTCCACTGGAGGGGAGGCGAAAGGGATGGATTCCTCTGCATCTGAATCCTCATAAACAGTTAAGGGATGTTGTTCCTCTTCAAAAGCAGAATAATCAGATTCCTCAGACTCTTGGTCTGTCATAATTTCTGAAGAAGGATGCCTTTTTCTTTTGGAGTGGGGGCCTGAGTACCTTAGATAAGGGTGATGAGATCCTCTGCCATTTTAAGCATTTTAGCTTGGGGTGGGGGAACAGTAGCAAGATGATGGCTGGAAGCAGATTTCCTAGGAGTGGCCTGGCTTCTAGGCCTGAGAGAATCTGTCGGTCTCTGAGAAGCGTTAGTCGGATGCAAACACTTTTTTTTTGTCTAGAATCGGTAGTGTGAAAGGCCTCCTTGGAAGCCGGTGCCTGAGTCGCGGCTCCAGACCCAACCAAGGCAGAGACGGCCAAAGGCTCGGAAGACAAAGTGGATTTCAGCAGCATATCGGAATCCAAAAGGGTCTCGGCAGAGGCCTGCGTAGAAAGCGAGTCGGGCATCAGGGGCTGCGAAAGCACCTCAGTGAATTCCACAGAACTGACGACTTATTTTATTTATTTATTCCAGTTTGATGACCGGGGAGGTCCACTGGGCTTGGGGAGCTCGTTTTCAATGGAGGCCTGGGGAGAAAAGTTCCACAATACATACAGAATGCAAGCATAGTACAATACATGGTTTAGATACATGAATAATTACAAAGCGAACTTAGCAAAACAATCAACAAGTGGCATTCAGCAAAGAAAACAATGACAATTTTATTTGGGAGAGAAAGATAGGCAAATAGCCTGGAGGCTAGAAATTATAGTTTAGATACTATTCTAACTATATTTGTGAGAGAGGTTAGCTAGGTAGAGCGGATAGCCCGGAGTAAAGCGGAGGAGAACTTGGGGGGTATGGGGTGAAGAGTACAGTTACATTTCCTGTTTAGATAAAGGTAGGAATGTAGACGAGATTTAAAGTTTTCAAGGTTGTTGCAGGTCCTCACAGATGGGGGGAAGAGAGTTCCATTTTTTAGTTAAGGAGAAGTTGACCAGCAGGGCGCTTGGTTTTTTGGATGGGGATTAGGTTTTGGTGAGTGGATCTAAGGGTTCGTTGAGGGATATTGGATAGTGCAGGACACCTAGTAGGTTGGAATAGTAATGTGAGGGCTGTGGTGATTTGGAGAAAGTCAAGTTGGTTGGGGAGTTCAAGCCAATTTAAAGATAGAATGGAGAGACCGTGATGAGAGAAAGATTTAGCTTTGGTAGCAAATCTGAAGATTTTATTGTAGCAAGTTTCCAGTTTGGAGGTGAGTGTAGAGGATAAATTGGTAAGCAGTGGGGCGCCATACAGCAGGGAGGGGAGGAGGAAGGAAGTGGCGAGAGTGGTTGTTTCTATATAATAGACAGAGTTTTATGTGGGTTTTTTTAATGTTTATCTGGATACGAGTGTTGAATTGTAGATGTTCATCAATAGTGACACCAAGAAGTTTGGTAGAGGGAATGACCTCTATTATGGAGTTGTTATGGCTGGCGATTTGGAGAGAATTTTTATTGATAGAGGAGGATTTTGAAGGAGAGAATAGGAGGATTTTAAGTTTTATTGGCATTTAGAGCGAGGTGGTAATAGAGCATCCAGTTTTCGGTGGTTAAGAAGGCTGTTTGTGTCAGTAATTGGAGATCTGATAGGTTAGAGGCACAGCAGATCAAGGTGGAATCATCAGCATACTGCACAATTTTGGTGTTGGGTATGGCTTTGTGAAAGTCACTGATAAAGATATTGAATAGTACTGGGCCCAGTATGGAACCTTGGGGTACTCCAGTGGGGGTAGGAAGGAAGGTGGAAGTGCCTTGGCCCCATTTGACAGCCTGGGACCTGTCTGAAAGATAGCTGGAGAACCAAGTGAGTGTTTTGTGGGAGAAATTGAGATTAGACAGATGGTTTAGTAGATAAGTATGGGAGATGGTATTGAAAGCATTAGATAAGTCCAGCAGGACCAAGGATACTATTTGACTGGAGTCACGAGCTGAGTTAACAGTATGTAAGAAGGAGTGGAGGGCGGTGATGGTACTGTGCCCTGGGTGGAAGCCGTGTTGGGTAGGAAAGAATAGCTGATGTTTGGTAAGGAATGGCAAAAGCTGAAGGTGGGTGCATTTTCCTAGAAGTTTGGAGATAGAGGAAAGGATGGCTATGGGGTGGAAATTTGAGATGTTACAGTTTTTGCCACCTTTGTGGAGTGGATAGATGTATGCAGTGCGTCAAAGTTTGGATACATACGATTCAAGAAGGGATCTATTGATCAGGATGCTGATAGGAAGAGCAATACCATCAGAAGCTATTTTTAAGGAGGAAGTAATGCTGTCCGGTGAAATGGAGCAAGGCTTTAGTTTAGAGAGTAGATTCTTTATTAGGTTGGTGGAGATGGGTTTAAATTCGAATGAAGGAGGGGAGGGTGAGGAGAGAGGGGAAGGTTGGGTGGGGAGGGGGGGAGTAGAGGATTGTTGTTGGTAAAGGTCTTGGTAAGCTCAGCAATGGAAGTGGTGAAGAAAGTGTTGAACAGAGATGCAATTTCATTGTTTTTGCTGCTATCAGGACAGAGGTTGTTTTTGGTACCTGGCCAAAGGAGGGAATTAATTGAGTTCCAGAACTGTCTGGGTTTTTTTGCATCATTAGCTTGTAGTTTGATGTAGTACGACTTTTTATCTTTAGTAACTTGTTTCTTGGCAAGGTTTCTCAGTTTATATTTAAGGATGGATTCAGGCTGTTTAATGTGGTGATAAGTTTTGCAGATTTTGTCTCGTTGCAGCATGATCTTTTTAGTGTCTTTAGTTAGCCATGGGGCGGTCTTTGATTTTATTCCTTTTGTTCTAATTGGAGCTAGGGAATTAAGGACATTTAGGAATGAAGTGTTGAAAAATTCAGCGGCTGTATCTAATGGAAGAGGTTTTAGGGGGTTCCAGTTAGTTTGCTTAAGGGAATCAGGAAAAAGTAGTAGGATTAAAGTTGGAGAGGTTACGAGTATGAATGAAGTGGTGGGAGTGAGGGGAGGAGAGGGTAGCTCGATGGGCAAAGACAGAGAGGTGGTCACCTAATGGGTCAGAAATGACACCAGATTTTATGACTTTGTTTGGGTGAGATAGGAGGATCCAGTCTAGTATGGAGCCAGGGGGGGTTACTTTTGTTAGGCCTAGTAATGGAGTTAATAAGCTGAGTGTAATTAAATAGATTGATTGACATAGTGGAGTTAGGGTTATTGATTTTGTTCCAGTCTAAGTTTACATCTCCTAATATATAGGTTTCGAGCTTAATATTAGAGGAGGCCCATGAGAGGATGTCTTCCAGAGTGTTGGTGCTGTTACCTGGGGGAATAAAGGGGGAAATGAAACAGATACTTTTATGGTTGTTTATCTTTAGTAGGCCGGTTACAAGTTCAGCATTGTTAAAAGAAGGGATGGGATTAGGATATGGGTAAAGGACAAAGTACAGTTGTGTACACTTACCATAAATGTAGATGTTAGAGTGTATTCACTGTTGCAGTCATTACATTTGGGTAATCTGCTGGCAGGTTGCTCTCAGTCGGCCTGAATAACAATGTCTTAGGTCAGGTCATCAGGGGTATAAAACATGCAGCCAACGCCATTTTATTCAGTTTTTCTTGCCACAAATGCCCCCCAAATGGGGAGCAAAAAAAAAAAAAAAAAAAAAAAAAAAATATATATATATATATATATTACAGAAATATATGTAAATGCACTTTTAGCGACATAAACTTTACCTTCATCTAAAAGCAAACACACCACAAAGGCACAAAGGCTTTAGAATACAGTGAAGGAAAGAGTAGTTATAGAAAAGGGGGATATTAGGTGGGTAACCCGAACTGCAACAGTGAATACACTCGAACATCTACATTTATGGTAAGTGTACACAACTGTACTATGTTCTTGTTTCACTGTTGCAGTCATTACATTTGGGTAGAAACCCAAAGCTCTGGATGGGAGGATGGAACTAAATAGTATTAGGAGCAGCTATAAGGACCTGCACAACAGCAGTGGCAAAGCCTGCCCTGGATTTGGAGAAGAGAGGCAAATGATAATGCTTTGTGAAGGTATGAACGCTTCTAGAATGTCTTTGGTTGGAACTCCTCTGAGAAAAGCTACTGAGGTAGAGGCAGCCCTGGTGGAATGTGACCTGATCCCCTTGGGCACAGGTTTACCATGGTGCAAGTAGGAGAAATGAATGCAATGGCTTATCCACTTAGAAATAGTGTGCTTTGATACAGCCTTCTCCTCTGATCCTGCAGCAAATGCCACCAGTAGTTGCTCAGATTTTCTTAGAAATATGGTCCTGTTTAAGTAGAATCTTAGTTGTCTGTGTATGTCCAATGAATGCAGAATCTGCTCCCCCTTGTTCTGCGGATTTGGGTAAAATGTTGGCAGGTGAATTGTTTGGTTAAGAGCCACACTAGATACCACCTTAGGCATAAAAGAATGATTGGTCCTGAAAGACACCCTGTCCGGGTAAAATGTAATAAAAGGTTCCACAGCCATGAGAGCCTGTAGTTCTGAAACCCTTCTTGCTGAAGTGATTGCCAAAAGGAAAGCAGTTTTCCAAGATAAACATTTTATATCCGCAGTAGCTGCTGGTTCAAAAAGAGGCAGGGTGAGTTTTTCCAGCACAAAACTAAGGTCCCATGCAGGTGTTGGTCCCATGTAGGAGGCCTTAACTTTTTGGCCCCTCTAAGATACTGTTTAAGCAGAGGATGAGAAAAGAGGGGAGGCTCCATGTTGTAATGAGCTGAGATGGCAGAGGCATGGATTTTTACTGAAGAAAAAGATAGACCCTTGGCAAGCATCTCAGTCAAATATTGTAAAATCTGAGGGATATTGGGCTTTGTTGTGTCCATTCCTTGTGCTTGGTTCCATGCACAGAATCTCTTCCATTTATCAGTATAAGATTTTATGGTACTAGGCCTTCTGGCTTCCAAAATGACATCCATCACAGATTTACTGAGAGGTGGTGTTTGAATAATTAAATGATCAGCCATGCTGAAAGGTTCAGAGTTTGGAGCGGAGTGTGCAGAATTTGATTGTTCTGCTGAGACAGTAGATGAGGTATTTGAGGTAAGTACCAAGGAAGGAGTTGAGACATATTCCTTAGAACTGGGTACCAGTGCTGGCGAGGCCAGTCCGGAGCAATTAGGATCATTTTTAGTTTTTCCTGTCTGACCTTTAGTAAGACCTTGGAGAGAAGAGGCAGAGGGGGAAAGGCATAGACTGATAGGTTTTTCCAACTGAAGGATAGGGCATCCACTTTCCATGCTTGTCTGTGATAGGTCCTTGTGCAGAATTTGTCCAGTTGATAATTTCGGGGAGAGGCAAATAGATCCATGTCTGGGCTCCCCCACTTCTGTGTTAACATGCTGAAGATTTGTGGATCCAGTTTCCACTCGTGCGGGTTCGCAAGATTTCTGCTTAGGTTGTCTGCCAGAGTATTTTGTTTTCCTGACAGGAATTGAGCTTGAAGATGTATTTCGTAAGTCAAAGCTGTGTTCCACAATGCCATGGCTAGTCTGCAAAGGGGGTAGAGATGTGTTCCCCCCTGCTTGTTTATGTACCACATAACCGTGGTGTTGTCCGTCTTTAATCAGTAGTTGTCCTGGATGAAGTAAGTCCTTGAAGGCTGTCAGTGCATTATGAACAGCTAGCATCTCTTTCTGGTTGATATGCACATGCATTTGGTTTGGGCTCCATTTGCCCTGAATGCATCTCCCTGCCAAGTGGGCTCCGCAAGCATAGTCTGTTGCATCTGAAGTTAGGGTTTGGGTGGTAGGGGGTAGCGTGAATGACAGTCCCCTGTTTTGGTGACATGTCTCTGCCCACCAAAGAAACTCCTGTTGTAGGCAGGGAATGAGAGGAATCATTGTTTCCGGACTGTGACAGTGTTGACTCCATAAACATGTTAGATACAATTGAAGTTTCTTCATATGTAGTCTCACATATGGAATTAGTAGAATGCAGGATGCCAAGAACCCCAAAGACTGCAGAATTTGTCTTGCAGATAACTGGGTTTTTGTTGCCATTTGTTTGAAGTATATTGTCAGTTGCCTTTGTTTGTCTGGCATAAGGTAAGCCATCTGGGCAGTTGTATTCAAGCTTGCACCCAGGAATGTAATTATTTGAGAAGGTACCAGTTGGGATTTCTTTTCGTTTGTGTACCCTAGGCATGTTAGAAGCCTTTTTACAAACTCTAGATGTTGAAGAGGAGTGTCCTTGTCCTCTGCTTGAATGAGACAGTCGTCCAGATAAGGATAAATTTGAATGCTTCTTTGTCTGCAGAATGCAGTTACTGGTGCCAGGCACTTTGTAAAGACACTGGGCACAGTAGATAAGCCAAAGGGCAGTGCAGAGAATTGGTAATGCAAAAAACCTGCCTTGAAGCAGAGGTATCTTCTGCATAATTCCCTTATTGGGATATGCAGGTATGCCTCTTTTAAGTCTAGAGTCACTAACCAAGCGTTCCTGCCCAGCATAGGCAGTAGCTGTTGTAAAGTCACATTTTGAATTTTGGAATGTCCAGGAACGTATTCAAAATCGGTAAGTCTAGTATTGGACATCATGCATGGTCTTTTCTGGGTACCAGGAAATGTCATGAATAAAAACCTTGTCCTTTTTCCTTTTCTGGTACTGGTTGACTAGCTACCATATCCATGAGGGACATAACTTGTTTCTGAGCCTCTGCCCATTGATTTTGTGGCGGATCTGGCCAACCGTATGGAATTGGCAAAGTATGGAAATGAAATTTGTACCCCTGGGATACTATGTTTAATACCCACATGTCCTGGGTAATTAACTGCCAATTTTGAGCATTAAGTGCTAAATTTCCCCCCAAGGGGGCTGCCAAAAGATAAGTGCTTGGTGAAGGTAGAGGGAAGTCATTGAGACTGCTTACTGTAGGACTGTGCTTGGTTTCCTCCAGATTTGGAGGTGGAGGCACCCCACTGCTTTGACCTGTAAGAACCCTGTGAATGGTATCTACAGCCTTTTGAGCGTCTGGATTTGCCTTGAGAGGCTCTGTTGGATGCAGGAAAGGACCAATGTTTAGTAGGCCAGTGCCTACTGAACCTGAGTGGCTGCACTTGTAAAAAATCTTTTACAGTTTGCATAGATTTACCTTTGTCTTCCATTTTCTTTAAAACCTCTTCTGCCTTATTACCAGAGTATCATGCTGCAAGGGGGCATCCAACAATTTAGCTTTAACGTGATCAGGCAAATTTTGCTCCTTGAGCCAGGCATGCCTTCTAATCACAGATCCAGTAACTGCGGCCCTGCAAGAGGCCTCGAAGGAATCAAAACCACAATGCAAAGTATTGCTTTCCAACCTGTTGCTGAATGCAATAATTCCTGCAATTCTTTTATTTTCCACACAATCAGAAATCATCATCATTTTCTGTTTCATTAAGCCCATAACATGCTGTTGATATTTAAGCATATGAAACTGGCAGTTTAAGGCCCTAATTGCCAATGTTGCAGACGTATCAACCTTCTTTCCCCATCTATCCAGTGCCCTGGAATCTCTATCAGAGGGGGTAGGATGTTTGGCTGTAGAGGCCTTTACACCTTTGGGACCTTGTGAGAGAGTCTCAGGATCAGCAGCAGGATTTTTGAATAGACATTTGTGGGAGTCAGGAACCCTGTAATATCCATCTGGCTTACTAGGAGCCGGAGGTAGGGTATCAGGAGCCATGCTTGATTCTGAGAACACATCAAAAATATCTAATACAGGAGGTATTGCCAAAGGCCTATGCTGAGGAAGGAGGAGGAAATCCCTAAGCCTCTTTTTTGATTCAGAGAAATCCTGACTCTCCCAGTGAAAATTTTCCCTTAAAGTATGCAAGGTTTCTCCAAAAGAATAATCCTCAGGAGGAGATGCAGATGGGATGGATTCTTCTGCATCAGAATCCTCATAGGGTGGAATAGAAAATTCCTGATCAGAAGAAATGGAAACCTGATCTGAAGATTCATAGTCAGTGTCTTGCCTAGGCCTCTTACTGGGCGGGGGGGGGGGGGGGGGGGGTTGGGAACCCCTGATCAAGGCAATTAAGTCCTCAGCCATTTTGATCATCTGTTTTTTAGGCATAGGGCCATGAGCATGTGGCTCATGTATCGGTTTTTTAGACATAGAAGATGTTTTTGACCTTGTTTTTGAGGCTGGCGTCTGCTTTATATAAAAATGTTGAGGCCTGAAAACACCCTCAGAAGCTGGTGCCTGCTCAGCGGCTCTGGACCCATCCGAGGAAGAGACATCCGCAGGTTCAATACTCTGAGAATCTCGCGACATACTGGACTCCGCATGGGTCTTGATAGAGGCCTGCGTCTCAAAAGTAGCGGGTATCAGGGGCTGCGAAAGCACCTCACTGAGTACCAGCAAACCGGCGACTGGCTTAGGAGAAGTTTTGTCGTCGGTTTTGGACCTAGACGGTCTATCTCTGTCTTTTTCTTTGCGTTTTTTGTGAACTCCGGTAGTCGGATTGCTAGCAGACGACATTACAGGGTAATTAAATCTGGATCCACAATATTTAGAAGCAAAAATATACCGACGCTTAGTGTGTTGGTTAAATCTAGCACAAAACCAACAGCAAGACACATTATGATCTGGGCCTAGGCAAGGAATACAGTACAAATGAAAATCCTTATGAGGTATTTGCTTCCCACAAGTAATGCAATTGTTAACTTTTACTGACATCGGTAAGGAGCAAGAAAAGGTTTCCCCAATGGGGTACTTAGCTTTAGTTGAAGACTTCGGTTCTGAAACTCGAATGCGAATATTTCAGGAGTTGGCCGACCGGCACTTGCGAACTGCTTCTGCTTCGGGCACCAAGCGGCAAGAAAGACTGAATAAAATGGCATCACCTGCATGTTTTATACCCCTGACGACCTGACGTCATGGAAGAGGAGACAGCAACCGATGCAGGACCCAAGACTTTGTTATTCAGGCCGACTGAGGGCAACCTGTCAGCAGATTACCCAAATGTAATGACTGCAACAGTGAAACACGAAGAACATCTGGTTTGAGTATATTAATGCTACACCACCACCTTTCTTACTGTGGGATCAGATCGCAGAGACTGAAATCCAGGGGGAAGGAATTTGGAGTCGCTTATATGCAGTTTTTGCTAGGTTTCTGAGATGGCAACAATATCAGATGAGTTGTGATTGAGCCAGGCATGAAAGTGAGTTAATTTATTGCTTAAGCTCTGGGCATTACCGGTGAGGAATATGAGGTATTTACTGGTGGATTTAGTATGGATGCAAGGGTGGATTGTTGGGGAGGAGTTTGGTCCAGGATTTGGGTGAATGTCGCCGGCTAGGCAAAGGTATGTGAGAGAGGAAATAAGTATATTTGATATGCACATAGACAGATGTGACTGGTAGAAGATAGGTTTAGGTTTATAGTCTTTAGTAGTAGTTGGGAAAAGTTTTACTTTTAAGAGAAGGACAGGATGAGAGGGGACTAGAGAGGCAGAGATGTTATGGAAGTGCGTTGTGTAGGGGAGGTGGTTAGGAAAAGGAGGAGGGTGTAGAAGGAGATTGGTGTAGGAGGTAGCATGGTATAGACGTAATAGAAGGAAGAGGATGGATGAGGAAATAAAGGTTTTAGGAGTAAGAGATCTTGGTAGGTGGGGGCTGTCAGATTTTGTAGGGAGGAGGGTAATGTGACTTGGGTGGTAGAGGGGTGTGGTAGCATGAGTTAGGTAGGGTGGAGGAAGGGGTGGAGAGTAAGTGAGAGAGGGTTAGATGGTGGTGAGAGGGGGGACTTCTATGGGAGAATAAATGTAGGAGCACTGAGGGAGGGTGGGTACGACTTGCTTGGCGGGAGCATCGTGAGAAGGATTTGCCTTGTGTGGCCTGTCTCTATCTTAATCTCTACGTTTTTTCAGAATGTCAACAGATTGTTGGCTGACAGATGCCATATCAGAATTCAAAGATGAACACGAAAATAACTGTTTACAAAAAGAGCTCTATGATGAATGGTTCTTGCATTAAAGAGGGCACAGAACCGGCAATGAGGTACGTTGTGGTCTGGGCCTAAACAAGTGATGCAGTAAGAATGAAAGTCTTGGTGTGGGATCTGCTTTCCACAGGCGAGACAATTGTTAACTTTTTCAGACATTGGTTAGACCAAGAAAAAAGGGTCCCCAATGGGGTACTTAGCTTTAGACATTTTCTGCTGAAATTCAACTTCTGTTAGCGACCGACCGGCACTCGTGCGAACTGCTTCTGCTATAGGCTCCACGGCAAGAAAGACTGATGTAATGACGTCGGCTGCCTTGCTTTATAGCACTGATGACCTGACATCAGACTACAGGCGACGGCAGCTGGCACACAAAAACACCGACTCTGTTATTCGGGCTGACAGAGGGCTACCACAGCAGGGATAATTCACAGGTGATGAATGCAACAGTGAAACATGAAGAACATCCTGCGGTTTTCTGCTGTACCAGAGAAACTAGAAGGAACAGGCTACATTCATTTTATGAAGGCACAAATAATCAAACTGGACTGGTATTCCACACCAGGATATGCTAACTGATAGGGCACATCGAGTGCATGCTCCAAACCTGACCAAAAGAAAGCAGACATCAGCAGAAGAGTTGATGCTGACAAAACTGTGGCAGAAGGGAAAAGTATTAAAGACTGGAGACAGCAGAGTGTTTGTGGAAATTATTATTCACTGTACACCAGGCAAAACAGAAGCAAATGTATCCTAGCAATCAAGGAATGGTGACAGGCAAGTGTGACATTCAAGCTGCTTTATCAAGCTGTCTTCAGAATATGTTTCAATGGAGGATCACAAGACATGTTTGGATGCAGAATAGGTTAATCAAGAAATAAAGTTTATCCAATAAAAAAGGATCAGCAAACAGAGTGGTACTCCAGCTTCTCATTCTTCTGAAATTAAAACTTAGACAGAGACATAACCAGTGAAACCTTTTCCAATGTTACAAAGGAAAACACTTGAGACAAAGAAACAAGCACAGAAATTGACTAGAAGAGTAGAGTACCTTGGACTTAAGACAGTCTCTGGTGTTGGGAGATGGAGATTAACAGGAAAAACTGCAACAATGAAATTAGTAAATAAGTGGGGGATTACAAACCATCAATCACATTTGTGAAATATGGCTTTGCAAGAAAAAGTTGCAAAGTTGCTAAGCTTGCAGGTGGGCTGTAAAGCACATACCCCACTTTATGTCATTAATGTTTAGAAGGGCATTAAAAGGAAGAAAAGAAAGTGTAAGTAAAACAATTTTATTCTTAGTGTTTGCGTAAAACATTTCATGATATAAACTACATGGTATATATAGTAAAGCAGTTTGACTAGTGTGTACTTAGGGGCATTTTAAATGTGGAGGGAGTTTTTTCAGTGATTGTTGTGTGTGTTAAAGATATCAACATAAGCAAGTACTTTTTTAGTTGCAAGAAATATAGGCTTTACAGTAAAACAAGGCAAGACAGGCTGGACAAAAGCAAGTTTAATGTTAATATGCTACGATCTTGGGCTGCTGGAGTGAGGTGGAGGTGTAAAAGTACACTGATTACATTATATATAGAATTAAGATATTTTCTCTCATTTTACAAGGGTGACTGTTTAGATTAATGCCCTTGGCTTAAGCTATAAACAAGTGTTTTTTGTAAGCAGGCTTGAAAAAAGACAATTATGCAAGCCATGAAAAATGCTAAGTTTCTTACATTTGCAAACATATTAGCTTGTTTTTATTTTCCATTAGCACATGTTTAAGTGGGCGTCAAGAAGTCTACGGCTCAAGACAGTTGCACATTCTATTCCGAGCGAAATTAACAATGATTCATTGCTGACTACTTTTACATGGAGATGCGCTGTCTACAGGTGTAAGCAATTAATCTTGAGAGTTCGGAGTATTCTTTGATGAGGGAAATGCAAAATTTAAAGGTACAATGCAAGCAGTTCAGTGAAAACTGAAATTATAGGACGTGAGTGAAAGATAGCAGCCTTCCTAGAAGTCCTAATACTTTAATGCATTTAATAGAACATAGTACAATTTAGTTTTGTTTAAAGACATCCAGTACAATTTTTTTTAGGACTAAAAGTTAATGCTTTTTGAAAGCATACAAGCTTATTTTTCCATCTAGGAGGGAAACAGATATAAAAGAACATGCATCAATCAGTGGAAGTTGGAACATCAGCTCTAGCATTCAATTTAGAATGCGTAAACTAAATTTTAGGTTAAATAATGCCTGTGGGTACAGAAAATAGGCAACAGGGAACTGGAATATTTACAAGAAAAAACTGACAAAGAAAAGTACAGTTTTGTACCTACCATAAATGTAGATGTTCGAAGATCCACATTGCTGCAGTCCTTACACTTGGGTAGTCCGCTGCCTCGGTCGGCCCGAATATCAAAGTATAAGGCTGACGTCGGTCAAGGCGCATTTGACTGACATCAGGACGTCAGGGTACAAATGCGCATGACCGACGTCATATCCTCAGTCTTTTCTTGCCCCAGATGTCAGAAGACCCTAAAAATAAAGGTCAAAACCAAAAGACAGCAAACAACCAAACCACCACCCTTGCACTAACAATATGTACAATATATACAAAATACACAATATGTACAACCCAACCCACACAACCACCTCTAACTACAGAGGGGAAGGAGGAGGGTAAATTGGACTGCAGCAATGTGGATCTTCGAACATCTACATTTATGGTAGGTACAAAACTGTACTATGTTCTTCATCTCACATTGCTGCAGTCCTTACACTTGGGTAGAATCCCAAAGCAGAGGTAAGGGAGGATGGCTAACTACAAGGAAGCAGGAGCTGCCAAGATGCCCTGCAAAACAGCAGTGGCAAAACCAGCCCTGGATTTAGAGTAAAGTGGCAGGTGATAATGCCTAGAGAAAGTATGCACTGAACTCCAAGTAGCTGCCTCCAAAATATCCTTGGTTGCCACTCCCCTCAAAAAAGCTGTTGAAGTGGTGGCAGTAGCCCTAGTGGAATGAGGCCTAATCCCAGCTGGAATCTCCTTGCCATGATGGGAATAACAGAAAGCAATGCAAAACCCAATCCACTTAGAAATAGTTTGTTTTGACACAGGCTTGCCCTGAGAACTCAAAGCAAAAGAAACAAACAACTGCTGAGACTGCCTGAACCCTTTAGTTCTGTCCAAATAATATCGTAACTGCCTGTGTACATCTAAAGTGTGCAAAATCTTTTCCCCTTTATTTTGGGGATTTGCATAAAAAGTAGGCAAATGAATAGTTTGGTTTAAAGCCACACTAGAAACCACCTTAGGCATAAAGGAAGGATTAGTACGTAATGATACCCTATCCTTATGGAAAATCAAGAAAGGCTCAACTGCCATAAGGGCCTGCAATTCAGAAACCCTTCTTGCAGAGGTAATTGCCAACAAAAAAGCAGTCTTCCATGACAAATATTTCAACTCAGAAGTAGCCGCAGGCTCAAAAGGTTGTAGAGTGAGTTTCTCCAACACAAAATTGAGATCCCAAGCAGGAGTAGGAGCTCTTCGTGGGGGTCTTATATTCTTTGCCCCTCTAAGAAATTGCTTGAACAAAGGATGAGAAAACAATGGTGGGTCACAATCATAGTGAGCCGAAATTGCTGCAGCATGAACCTTAATAGAAGAGAAAGACAAACCTTTGTCCAGTAACTCAGTAAGATATTGAAGAGCCACACTCAAATTAGGCTCAGAAACATCAAAATCTTTTGCTGCACTCCAAAATAAAAATCTCTTCCATTTATCTGCGTACACTTTCCTTGTACTAGGCCTTCTAGCTTCCAAAATCACATTCAAAACTTGTTGTGGAAGTTGAGGCCCTCTATGGTTCAAAACAGAATATGCCAGGCTGTTAGGTGAAGAGAATGAAGTTTGACATTGAGCAAATGGCTGTCCTCCTGTGACAACAGGTGTGGAATCGAAGGCAAAGGCCATGGAGGCTTCCGTGCCAGACTTCTCAGTAATGGGTACCAGTGCTGTCGAGGCCAATCTGGAGCTATTAAAATCATCCTTGGCTTGTCCTGTCTGACCTTTAGAAGTACCTTTGGGAGGAGAGGCAGTGGTGGAAAGGCATACACATGAAGATTGCTCCAATTGAAAGAAAGAGCATCCACTTTCCAAGCTGTGGGATGAAACCTTTTTGTGCAAAACTTTGGCAGCTGATGGTTTAGTGGAGAAGCGAACAGATCTATGTCTGGAGTTCCCCATGACACTGTCAATTTCTAAAACACATGAGGATCCAATTTCCACTCGTGGGGATCCATAATTCGTCTGCTCAACACATCTGCTAAGGAGTTCTGTGCTCCTGGCAGAAACCTTGCCTGAAGATTGAGTTGTAAACTGAGAGCAGTCTCCCACAAAATCATTGCTTGCCTGCATAGAGGATAAGAATCGTTCCCCTTGCTTGTTGATGTACCACATGACAGTTGTGTTGTCTGTTAGAATCAACACCTGCCCTGGAAGAAGTAAATCCTTGAAAGCTATTAATGCAAACTGGACTGCTAACATCTCCTTTAGATTGATATGTAGATGTTGTAGTCTGGCAGGCCACTTGTCTTGTATCCACTTTCCATTTAGATGAGCTCCCCAAGCTTTGTCTGAGGCATCTGTCGTTAAAATCTGACTCGCCTCTGGCGGGTCACAGAGAGTCCCTTGTTTAGGTGACATTCCTGAGCCCACCACAAAAATTCCTTTTGAATGCAAGGTATTATTTGAATGACAGTGTCTAGATCCTGGCAGTGCTGTGTCCATACATTTTTGAGATACCATTGTAGCTTCCTCATATGCAGTTTGGCATTGGGAAGTACCAGAATACAAGATGCCATGAACCCTAAGGCTTGAAGGACTGTCCTTGCAGTCAGCCCGGACTGATGAGATAGCTGATGGAAGTAAAGGGATAGACTCTTTCGTTTGTCCGGGGTTAAAAAGGCCATCTGGGATGCTGTATTCAGTCTCACACCCAGAAAGCACATGTCTTGAGAGGGTACTAGACTGGACTTTATTTCGTTCACAGAATACCCTAGGCATCTTAGCACTGCTATCACATATTCCAAATGACGAAGGAGCTCTTCTCTTCCTTGAGCCAGAATCAGGCAGTCGTCCAAATAAGGATAGATCTGTATTCCTTTCAGCCTGAAGAAAGCTATCACTGGAGCCAGAACTTTTGTGAACACTCTGGGCGCAGTAGATAAGCCAAAGGGCAATGCAGAGAACTGATAGTGAAAAGTCCCAGCTCGAAAACGCAGATACTTCCTGCAACTTAGCCTGATAGGAACATGAAGGTAAGCCTCCTTGAGATCCAAAGTTACCATCCAATGATCCTTGCCCAGCAGAGGCAAAAGCTGTTGTAACGTCAACATTTTGAACTTGGGAATGTCCAGATAAGTGTTGAGGATAGACAGATCCAAAATTGGTCTCCACGTGTTCCCCTTCTTTGGTACTAGGAACAGGCGAGAATAAAATCCTAGGCCCACTTCTGGCATAGGGACCGGCTGTATGGCCCCTAGTTGAAGTAACAGAGAAATTTGCTTGTGAGCCTCTATTCTTTGTTGAGGAGGAACGTCTGGCATGCCCTGAAAGGAGGCAAGGTATGGAAATAAAACCTGTAACCTTGATGTATGATATCCAATACCCATTTGTCTTGGGTAATTAAACTCCAATTTTCTTTGAAAAGTGCCAACCTTCCTCCCAAAGGTGCTGCCAGACGAGAAGGCTCTGGCAGCTGAAAAGGTAGGTCATTGGGTCTGTTTACGAAAGGACTGACCCCTGCCCTCACCTGAAGACTGTGCAGGAGAACTCCCTGTTCTAGGCCTGAAAGAGCCCTGAGCTCTGCCCCTACCACGTCTAGATCTACCCCTAGACTGGGAATCATAAGAAGGATACATCCACCCTTTAGCAGGCCAATTTCTGCTAAACTTTGGAGGCTGAACCTGCAAAAAATCTTTAACAGTCTGCATAGACTTAGCCTTGTCTTCCATTTTCTTTAAAACTGCCTCAACAGGAGGACCAAACAACACGTCAGATTGTAAAGGAGCATCTAAAATCCTTGTTTAACATGTTCAGACAAATTTTGATCCCTAAGCCAGGCGTGCCTGCGAAGAACTGACCCAGTGGCAGCCACCCTAGACGAGGCCTGTACAGCATCAAAACCACATTGCAAAGAATGCTTACCCACCTGTTCAGAAACATGTACTAAATCTTGCAACTCTTTACAATCAATACCTACTGCCAGAGCATCAACCTTAGACTTTAATTGTGAAAGGAGATAGTTTTGATATTTCAACGTGTGAAACTGGCAATTCAAAGCCCTCATAGCAAGAGTGGAAGAAGTATAAACTTTCTTTCCCCATCTATCCAAGGCCCTAGCCTCTTTGTCTGCAGGAACCGGATTCTTAACAACAGAAGCCTTAACACCTTTAGGCCCCTGGCTAACAGTTTCTGGGTCTGCCCTAGGACTCTTAAAAAGATACTTATGAGCTTCAGGCACCCTGTAATACCTATCCGGCTTGACAGGAGCAGGAAGCAAAGAATCAGGATTAAGAGAAGCTTCTGTAAAAACATCTTCCACTACATCCAAAACAGGAGGTATAGCCAAAGGCCTATGCTGGGGTAAAAACAAAAATCCTAAGCCTTTTCCTGGAATCAGAGAAGTCCTGACCTTCCCACTTAAAATGCTCCCTCATGGAATGTAGAGTTTCTGAAAAAGAAAAATCCTCAGGAGGAGAAGCAGAAGGAGTAGAATCATCCACATCAGAATCAGAATAAGGAGAGTACTCCTGCAAGTCTTCAGCCGAAGACTCTGACACATCTGAAGCCTGCTCAAAACTCCCCAGCTCAGGGTCCACCCTAGGCCTCTTATCAGGAGGGGGCATAGAACCCCTAATCAAAGTAATCAAATCTTCTGCCATTTTAAGCATATGCTTCTTGGGCACAGTACCTGAAGAGCTAGGGGTAACACCTACTGAAGCTAAATCTGGCCTGCCCCTGGGAGAAGCCTTAGAAACAGAAGGAGAGGGCCTAGCCACCCTAGGAAGGGAGGGAGAATAGTAACCTGAGAAGCCCCTCAGCTTGACTTGCCTCCTGAGAGGCCACATCTTGCAATACTAAAGTCTCACCCTGGGAACACAAAGAAACCTCCGGTGGAGCCACCGGCTCCACCGACACCTCTAAAGAACCGGGCGTCCGGTACAGACGGTTCTTCCAGCCTAGGCTTAACTGCTTTGTCCTTGCGCTTCGAAGAAGCGGGCGAGGCATCCGACGGCATTTTGTAATTGCACCGCTTCCCAAAGACTAACCTTGCACAATCCAACCTCCTCTTTATAGTGCGTTTATTAAATCTAGCACAAGAGCGACAGCCAACAACGTCGTGCTCAGGCCCTAAGCAAGGAATACACAAAGTATGATAATCTCTATGCGGTATCTGTTTCCCACAAGAAATGCAATTATTGACTTTTTCTGACATCCGTAAATCACTGAGGCAAGAAAAACTAAAATATTCCCTAGCGGGTACTTAGCCAACTTTGAACTCGGTCTGAAACTTCGAAATCGAAAAATCTCAGAACGCCAACCGGCACTTGCAATGCTGCTTCTGCATCGGACCATGCGGCAAAAAAGACTGAGGAAATGACGTCGGTCATGCGCATTTGTACCCTGACGTCCTGATGTCAGTCAAATGCGCCTTGACCGACGTCAGCCTTATACTTTGATATTCGGCCCGACCGAGGACAGCGGACTACCCAAGTGTAAGGACTGCAGCAATGTGAGATGAAGAACATCCAAGGTATTGAGGAGCAAATAACTAGAGAAGGAAAGGTAACCGAGTGGGATGATGCCAAGAAAGACGGTTGGACTTCGGTCTCTGGTTGGAAAAGAGTAAGCAAACAGAAAGGGATAGGGAACCTTGAGTGAAAGACTTGCTCTGGCAGAGTTCTTAGTTGAGTCTGGAGCAGAGGTTGTTGTTAAAAATAATTAACAGGGCATATAAAATATTGCATGATAACTATAACAATCAGAGGCGGTTAGAAAGTATTAGGAAGAAGGAATGGAAACGTAATTTACAACAGAATAATGCCAGGACATATGCATGGCTCAAACATGTGCAACAAAGTCATTAAGGGTTATGATCTTTGCCTGAAAGTACTTGCAGAGGTATTTTTATACCCCAGACAGACTTCAAAGAATTTTTCCTCTGGCATGTGATGGGGAAGAAGGAGGTAACTGGGAAAGTAAAGTTGTGTACACTTACCATAAATGCAGATATTAGAGTGTATTCACTGTTGCAGTCATCACACTTGGGTTATCTGCCTGCAGGTATCCCTCAGTCGGCCTGAATACCAGAGGCTTAGTATTTGTGCATCGGTTGCTTTCGTTCCAGGGCTGATGTCAGGTCATCAAGGGGTATAAAAAAAAGGCAGTCGATGCTATTACATCAGTTTTTCTTGCCCCAAATGTCAGGAACCCCCCAAACAGGGAGCTAAGTTATAGTGGTGAAAAAAACGCCCCCAGTAAAAAGTAAATATCAACACCCCTGAAAGGGGTGAGTATTAAACATAGAGAGGAGAGAGAGAGAAACAAGGGGCTGGAGGGAGGGAAACCAGGACTGCAACAGTGAACACACTCGAACATCTACATTTATGGTAAGCGTACACAACTATACTATGTTTTTCGTGCTTCACTGTTGCAGTCATCACACTTGTGTAGATTCCCAAAGCTGCGGAAGGGAGGTGGCAAGTCAAGAAGAGTTGGGGCTGGCTAGTATGCCTTGCAGAACTGCTGTTGCAAAATCTGCCCTGCATTTGGAAAAGATAGGCAGGTGGTAATGCTTGGTGAAGGTATGTACAGAACTCCAGGTAGCAGCTTTCAGGATGTCCCTGGTAGGGACTCTCATTAGGAATGCTGTAGAGGTACAAGTTGCCCTAGTGGAATGTGTTCTGACCCCCCCCCCCCCGAGGAATTGGTTTCCCATGGTGCTTGTAGCAGAAATGGATGCAGTGTGCTATCCATTTAGAAACGGTTTGCTTAGAAATGGCATTGCCCTCAACCCCTGGTGCAAAGCTGACTAGTAACTGGTTAGATTTCCTGAAGGGCTTAGTCCTATCCAGGTAGAATTTGAGCTGTCTGTGCACATCCAAGGAGTGCAGGAACCTTTCCCCTTTATTTTGAAGATTAGGGAAGAAGGTTGGCAAATGGATAGATTGGTTGAGAGCCACACTGGACACCACTTTAGGCATAAAGGAAGTGTTAGTCCTGAGGGAAAACATGTCAGCATGGAAAATAATGAAGGGTTCCACAGCCATTTATTTATTTATTTTATTTATTTTACATTTGTTGACCGGGCTAGTCTAGCTGGAGATATTTCCATTTTCAGTAGAGGCCCGGGGAGAAAAGCTCCACAGTAAGTACAATAAAGGAAAACATACTTGTGTTTTAAAGAAAGTTTGAAGAGACAAAAACTAACAACTCTACAGTTACTTATTATTACTAAGTGAGTTAATTACTGACTCACACAGTCCATAAAGTAAAACAAAAAAATACCTATACAAACATAAAATACTAAGTATGATAAAGATATTAAATGAAATAATTACTACCACACACAGTTAAAGTCCAAAGACATTGTATAAAGTTAAAAATGCTTTGTAAGATATTGATACAGGTAGGAAGTAAGAGAAAAGAGGGCTAAGAATAAGGGAAATTAGAAGTGATTAGCTATAGAAAGGAGAGCAAGTAAGTAGGTAAGAAGTAGGAGATAATTTTGAAGTAGAGTATAGGTAGTGGAAAGTTAATCAGGTTTACTACAGGTGCACAGCCAGTGATTTTGGAAGTGCAGTTTAATGTTTTGTTTGAAAAGAGGTAATGATGTAATCTTTATTATGTTGCTAGGAAGTAAATTCCATTTTGTACCTACTGAATTGGTAAAAAGTGAGTCACCAGCAGTGTTATTTGATTTTATAGAACTAGCCAATAGTTTACTGGAGGAGCGAAGAGTGTTAAGATTATTATAGGGGATTATGAGTTGAGAGAGTATAGGGGTGTTCGTAGGTTGGTACAGAATTTTATGGGCAATAGTGAGTTGTTGGATTGCAAGATAGTTTTGAAATTCTGGCCAGCCTAGTGGTTTCAGGTTGAGACAGTGATGTGTTCTGTAGGGGTTCCCTGTAGCGAAGCGAGCAATGCTATTATAGCAGGTAGCCAATTTAGAAAGGTTGTTTTTCTTAAGGTTGGTGAAAATGGGAGAAGCATAGAGAAGAGTGGAAAGCAGATGGGAGTGAGCAATCCTAGTTCTAGAGGAAGGTGTTAGAAATGGTCTAAGCCATAAGTGCTTGTAGCTCAGACACTCTTCTAGCTGAAGTGATGGCCAAATGTAAGGCTGTTTTCCAAAAGAGGAATTTTAACTCTGCTGATGCTGCAGGCTCAAAGGGGTGTAGCGTGAGCTTTTCCAGTACAAAGGTAAGTTCCCAAGCAGGGGTGGGTGGGTGCTCTCCTTGGTGGCCTTAAGTTGTTTTCCCCTATCAGGAACTGTTTGGTAAGAGGGTGAGACAAGAGAGGTGCCTCAGCGTTGTAATGAGCCGAAATGGCAGAGGCATAGTTCTTAATGGAGGAAAAGGACAGGCCTCTGTGGATTAGATCTGCTAAGTAATCCAGGATTAGGTGCAGGGAGGGCAGAACTGTGTCCCTTCCTTTAGACTGAAACCAGGAGCAGTATCTTTTCCACTTAGCATAGGATTTCCTTGTACTGGGTCTTCTGGCCTCAAGGATGGCGTACAGCACCTGCTTGCTTGGGCTGGTTACTGGAGGAGATTTTAAGGAATAAGCCAGGCTGCAAGATTTAGGGTTTGCAGTTGCGGATGCAAGATCTGTCCCCCCTGCTGATAGAGCAGGGTTGGGTTCTGGTGTAAGAGTCAAGGTGGCACTGGTGACAGGCTGTGCAGGAGTGGGTTCCAGTGCTGGCGTGACCAGTCTGGGGCAATCAGAATTGTTCATGGTCTGTCATGTTTTATCTTGAGCAATACTTTTGGGAGAAGGGGCACAAAGGGAAAGGCAAAGATTGAGAGGTTTACCCACTGGAAGGATAGGGCATCAACTTTCCTGACCCTGCTGTGAGGTGTCCTGGTGCAGAATTTGCTGAGCTGGTGATTGCAGGGGGAGGCAAAGAGATCCACCTCTGGGGTCCCCCATTTCTGAATCAGAAGGTTGAAGGTGATGGGCTCTAACTGCCACTCGTGTGGGTCTAGGAGATTTCTGCTTAAGTCGTCTGCCAGCGAGTTTTGTTTGCCTGGCATGAACTGAGGTTGCAGATCGACCTGCATGTCTACGACCGTGTTCCAATGGGCCATGGCTGGCATGCAAAGTGAGTAAGAGTGGGTTCCCCCCTGCTTGTTGATGTGCCACATCACTGTGGCATTGTCTGTTTTTATTAGCAGGTGTCCTGGGAAGAGTAGGGATCTGAAAGCTGTCACAACGTGCTGCACAGCTAGCATCTCTTTTTGGTTGATGTGCAGATGAATTTGACTTGGGCTCCAGTGGCCCTGAATGCACTTGCCGTTCATGTGTGTCCCCCAGGCATAGTCTGATGCATCTGTGGTTAGGGTCTGGACGACCTGGGGTTGAGTAAAGGGCAGTCCCTTGTTGTGGTTGCAAGCTGCTGCCCACCAAAGAAACTCTGTCCTTAGACAGGGTATGATAGGAA
This sequence comes from Protopterus annectens, assembly GCF_019279795.1. NCBI lineage: Eukaryota > Metazoa > Chordata > Ceratodontiformes > Protopteridae > Protopterus > Protopterus annectens. Next base: position 1,923,495,234 of record NC_056731.1, on the reverse strand, counting down.
TGAAGGATTCCAGGTCCTGAGAATGTTGATACCAAAGACATTTTAAATGCCACTGAAGTTTCCTCATATGCAGTCTGGCATATGAAATTAGTAGGATGCATGAGGCCATGAACTCTAGGGCCTGCAGGATTTTCCTTGGGGATAGCTGGGTTCTGGTGGCCATTAGAGTAAAATAGTCAGATAGGCTTGTTTTTCTGGAGTGAGGTATGCCATCTGGGATGCTGTGTCCAAGCTTGATCCCAGGAATGCAATCTTTTGACTGGGGACTAGTTTTGATTTCTTTTCGTTGATGGTATACCCCCAGGGAGGTTAGAAGGTTTTTTTTTACAAATGTCAGGTGCTGCAACAGCAGTTCCTGACTGTCTGCCTGAATCAGGCAGTCATCCAAGTACGGGTAAATTTGAACAGTTCTGTGTCTGCAGTAAGAAATGGCTGGGGCCAGGCATTTTGGGAATACTCTGGGAGCAGTGGATAAGCCAAAGGGAAGTGCAGAGAACTGACAATGCATAGGTCCCATCCTGAAGTGTAGGTATTTCCTGCATGACTCCCTTATAGGGATATGCAGACAGGCTTCTTTTAAGTCTAGGGTGGCTAACCAGGCATCTTTGGCTAGCATAGGTAGAAGTTGCTGCAGGGTGAGCATTTTGTATTTTGGTATCATCACGAAGGTGTTGAGAATCAAAAGATCTAGGATTGGGTGACAAGTGCCCTCCTTTCTGGGTACCAGGAAAAGTCTGTAATAGAATCCTTCACCTATCTGTTCTGCCGGAACAGGTAGAATCACCCTTATAGATAGCAGGGATTGAACTTAGTTTTGTGCCTCTGCCCATTGGTTTGGAGGGAGGTCTGGGAACCCTGTTGGGGTTGGCAGTGAATGGAAGTAGAATTTGTACCCCTGGGATGCAATGCTGAGGAACCATCAGTCTTTGGTGATGGAAATCCAGTTTTTTGCATGAAGGGCAAGTTTTCCTCCTAGGGGCACAAGCAGTTGGGCAGAGGTGGGGAGTGCAGGAGAGAAGTCATTGGGAACTTTTTCTATAACAGGGTGGCTTAGCACTCTTTGCTTTAGAGGTGGAGGCACTCCATTGCTTAGATATCTGCATACCCTGAGACTGTAGTCTGGGGGGGGGGTCTCTTTCCCCTGGGTCTAGTTTGAGATGGCCTTGAGGGGGCTCGAAAGGACCAATGTTTTGATGGGCAATGCCTAATCTGGGAGGCTGTACTTGCAAAAATTCTTTGTCTGCATAGATTTAGCTTTTTCTTCCATCTTTTTAAGAAACTCTTCTGCTTTGGTGCCAGATTGTCCTTGTTCAAAGGAGCGTCTAGTAACTTTGATTTGACATTGTCTGGCAAGGTCTGCTCCTTAAGCCAGGCATGCCTTCTCAGTACAGAACCAGTGACTGCTGCCCTGCAAGATGCTACTAGGGCATCAAAGCCACACTGCAATGTATGCTTGCTGACTTGGCTTGCAGAATGCATAAGCTCTTGCAATTCTTTATGTCCTTAAGTTCCATAACATGTTGTTGGTACTTCAGCATGTGAAATTGACAATTCAAAGCCCTAATGGTGAGAGCTGAAGAGGTATATACTGTTA
>NC_056731.1:1923477762-1923493140 GCF_019279795.1 Protopterus annectens | reverse complement strand
ATGGTTGCCAGACAGCTAGGACCATGTAGTTGTTGTGCAGGGTGTCAGCTGTAGGCCTCCAGTGACATGTCACTTGACACAGCATGGTTTGGTGTCCTACAATTTCAGCATCATGGGTAACAATCCACAGTTATGTCATGGGTATGCAGTCATGGCTATGCAATGGTGTACACACATGCATTGTACTAGCAAATATAGATGCCTCAAGATTAGCCATGCAATGGCACAGTGTCTGTACTCACACTGTATAGCAACGTGTAGAGATGGCTCTCACACTATCTCTTCCATGCTCATGCACATTTGCTAAACATGCATTCTATTCAGAGGGCGATACATACAACACCACAATGTGATGCCCATTACGACATGGCTGTACATGTGTTCAGGACACCATTGTGTCAGACAGATGTATGCATGTTAATGCACACACGCCAGCAGAGTATATGCTCAAGGTCACATCAACAAAGCCATGTTTACTATCGTTATCCCAGTTCTGGTCTACATGGTGTATCACGGGATGCATTCCCATATACTACCATGATTGTGTGAACTGCATGGCTACTGATATGTCGTCACCTGCTTGCTGTAGTGTGTGGCACCCCAGTGAGGTGGTTGTTTACTAATACTATTAATGTCTGAGCTGCATGCCCTCTGCTAAAAATTATTACACAGGGCATGCTGCATACCATCTGTCAAATCACATGCATGGTGTGTCTGTTTGTGTGTGTGCCTGTGTGTGTGTCTGTGTGTGTGTGTGTCTGTGTGTGTATGTGTCTTTTTGTGTCTGTGTGTATGTGTGTGTGTGTGTGTGTGTGTGTGTGTGTGTGTGTGTGTGTGTGTGTGTGTATGTGTGTGCGTGTGTTTGTCTATTGGTGTAATTTGTGAGTCTTCAGACTTTGCATTCACAGGTGATGTAGGTGTGTTACCCTCCCGCGTCCATCTGATGTGTTAGTGTCCCCACAGATAGCTTTTAGTACAGTGATGAAACATATGCATGAGGTACAGGGCAGGGTTGTCAGGGCCAACTGTGCCAATGTGGTTGCCATCCCAGCAATGTCCTCTTCCCTGCATTGATTGAAGCCCTGCTGCCAACACTTACAGCATCACCAGTGCGCCAGGAGTGAAGGACAGTCAGCAAACTGTTGAGTACGGAAAAAGCGAGTGTGGTGGCTACAGAAGCTGTGTGTTCACACACCATGGTGTCAGTGTAATGACTGCAGATGTGCCATTGGCTGGTGGCATGTGGCCGGTGCTGCGTCAGGAGGACCTCTGTGGGCAGACAGCTGCACCCGCAGGACAGGCGCAGCAGCTGGTATCACCAGACGATGTTCCAGAGACTGTAATGTCGGGCACAGGCACGTGCATAAACAGCAGACCAGTGAAGGGCAGAGGCTGCAAGAGGTGGGCTGCTATCCTGGTGACTCTAAATGACAACATCCAGGCATTGGCAAAATGCTCAACAGCAGATTGCTGATGTTCTTGACAGGCGATTGCAAGACATGGTTGGAATCCCTTGACTGCAAGCACGGCAATCCGCTAAACATGAGCGTGTCTGGTGCTGGAACATTCCTGGTAGGAGAGAGGCATAGGCTGGCATGACGTAGGCCAGCCACACCACCTAGTGCAGGTCAACGTGAGCTGCAGCCGCTTCATTATGCCTGCTCCATAGTGCTGGCAGCAGTAGCAGTGCAGCTGGTGCTGCGCTGTCTGCACACCAGGACACAGTGAGGCAAGCTATTGACGCGGCCCCTGACATTCCCAGTGGGGACACGGTTCCAGTGGACATGTGGTCATCGGACAGTAGCCAATCTGTACCCCTGCGCTCAGAGTGCCAGCAACCCCTGGCATTGTGGGCACAGGTCACGTGGGTCGGGTCGACACAGTGCAGCTGCGTACAACCTGGTCTGTGTCAATCTGAGCTGCCGGGTCAATAATACCCCTCGCGGTAGGCCTTCAAAAAGGTAGAACTGTGTGCACACACACACACACACTGCAAAGACATCTGTAGGGCATGCAACAACAACCATGCATACTGAACAGACATGTCCAATCATATCACTATCTCTTACCCATTACTACTATGATGCGTCATCCATTGGTGCAGCCTATGCCCCCGGCAAAAAATTATCACCCCTGTGCATATGATAAAGCTCGTGCCAAGCATCCCTGTCATCCACACCATCGGGTGCAGGGACATGCTTCAAATGGTCTGATGCACAGTGGGTGAACATGAATAGTGAGAAGTGTAATTTACATTAGTTGTGTAAGAATAGTAAGAGAAGTGTATATTACAATAGTTGTGTGAGAATATTGAGAGACTTGTATATTACATTAGTTGTGTACTGTTGATGTGCACCAGACATACCATGTAGCACAGGTTTAGCATGCATTGCTATATTTTCACAGTATGTGTCATGGTAACAACAGTAACAGTATGTTGGTAATGATGTCCTGGTTCCCTCCTTATGGTCTACTTGCATGTGCCTACAGGTAGCACTGTTTGCAGTCTCCCATGTGTAAATGTGGCGTACTCACAGGCACATATGGCAATATCAGCATGCTAAACGTAGCCTCAGCCTGACTGTCTGAAAGTCTAACATACCACAGATGTCCACACATATACTGATCCAGAAGCATGTGGGCAGTTTAATAGGCTACAGAAGCTAGAGACGTGACATCCATACCAGGTCACATCACAGGTATGTTGACATGGTGCAGGGGTTGTACACAGCAGTCTGGCCAATGATAATGTTAGAGGCCACTTGATAGCATGAGGCCTCACTGTGTAGCACAGTAATACGCCCTGTCACATTACAGGAACATGCTCACACTAATGGGGTCAACAACACTTTAACACACACCCATAGTGTTGAGGTGAGGACCCTTGCCTATGTGGTCATCACCCTCACAGTACTGTGCAACCCACACAATCACGGTTACCACAGAAAAAAGAACATGTACAGGTAGCCAGTGCAGCTGACTTGCACTGATGGCATCAACAGGGTAGTGGACTGCATCACCATGAGGGGTTAGGGATCCTGTGTGTTTTGTATGGTAGCATACACCCTCACTCCATGCACCGACAGCTATAAGGCCTATATTACACACACACACACACACACACACACACACACACACACACACATTATTATTATTACACACACACACACACACACACACACACACACACACACACGCTTTACACACACACACTGTGGAGACCACAAATGTCGTACACATTTGGATAGCTGATGTGTGTGATACACACACCACATCTGCCTACATCATGCTTTCCACACTGCAGTATGTACAGATCTCTACAACAGTGTACAGGGGGGTGTGACAATTGGGTTGTATTCCACACCATATGTGGCATATATGGTCACACAAGCAAACACACATGGTAGTACTGTGAATGATACACCTGCTATATGATGATACGTCTGACAGACATGCAGCAGTTTTGGCCGAATTATGTGTACCAACGTTATCTTCGGCAATTGTGCTGCTATATGCACATGGGAGGATGTAAGTGTTACAGGTGTCAAGTGACGTACTGTTGGTAACACCTGACCGCTGTGTAGGTGTTATGTCTCCACCATCAAGTAATGGTAACATAGCATACTGTTTGCACATGTCATGGTTGGATGGGGTGTGACATACCTGTGATTTGTCCCTGGCAAACATCCATCTACACAGGTGCATCACCACTTTATGTACACACATCCATCCATACCTGCTGTACATCCTACCGTACTGTCAGTATGTTTCCATATACAAGTGTCAATGATGGGGCTGCATTGCAGCTGCATGTTGTAGTTAGGCACAGATGAGTTACTTACATCAGCTACTGTACATGCATGGTAGCTGCATTCACACTACAGATTGTACATGTGTGGTGGTCCTACATGCCTGTCATGCAGCCATGTTTGTATGTATTGCAATTGGTGGACATGTGTGTTGACATACATAACACATGGACTGTTGTATGATATGATGGGTGTCATGGGTAACTAGTACAGAGGGAATGTGTCCTCGGTCAACATTGCTACCTCATGTACTGTTAGCATTCAACAGCCATGGACCCACCTTCCATTTGTGTGCGTATGATTGCTGTAGCCACTTGTCTGCACAGAGGACAGCAAAAGCTATGCTATGTACATATGTGTTGTGTGTTTGGTCCATGCACATATCCACTGAAATTACATGTATGACATAGCCAAACATGTGTGTTCATTGGTGTAGAGCGACAGTCATCTGTCACAGCTGTGTAAGACCCAGGGCCCCTGGTATGTATAGAGTCGACCTGGTTATGTACAGTCATATAATTTCAATGCATAACACATGATCGAACCCTGTCGGTACATGTGTAGTCTGCACAGTTGCTGTAGACCTATGTACTGTCCACTGGTCATGAGTCACATGGTGTTGTGTTAATGTATGGCTGTGTATTGCTGGTCCAATGACATGGTGATGTGTGATGGCTACATTGTAGATTGTGGTGTGTACCTCTGTGATCTACACCTGAGAGAACTGTGATAGCTCCTGAGTGTGTACTGGTCAATACATGTGAGTGGCCTTCATGTACGTGGGGACAGTAATACCATATTATGCCCTTCTGTGTTTAGAATCCATGTGTATGCCAGACGTCCCTTTGCAACTGCTAAGTGTGTGAGCATGCCCAGTGCGCCATTGTGTAGATGGACACACAGTACATTCCAAGCTGCGCACTTCCATGATTAGAATCAGTTTGCATGCCAGACGGCCCTTTGCAACTGCTAAGTGTGTGAGCATGCCCAGTACGCCATTGTGTAGATGGACACACAGTGCATTCCAAACAGACGTGTGATACTAAGTGTGTGGGCATGGCCATTGACATCCTTTATAGCCATGGTGGTCACCCAGGCAACAGATGTCCATTTTCAATGTCACGATGGATGCCTACATTGAACACACTGGTTGCTGTCTCAAAAGGTGTACTGTGTGTGGCACATCCCGTATCTATGTAGTGTTGTAGTGCTCTGTAGATATTTAGTTGCCTCAATCACAGCACTGCCGTGTGTTTGTCTACGTCTACTTTGGGACAGTAATATGCTTTCAGACTGCTCACTCTCTAAACATTCCCTATCGGCATCTTTGCCTTTGCGGATGATGTCACCCACCTAGAAGTATGCCTCTGGGAGTGCTGTGTTCAGTAATCTTGGTAGTGCATTCTGTAAATGCATAATGTTGTAGTGTGATAAGGTAGTTAGGTGTATGTTCAACTCCCAGCCCTGCCATGTGTGTGTGTGTGTTACCAGCTGCCTGGAGACACAGTAATGCTTTTAGGTGCCTCACAACACATACATTCCCTATCGGCGTCTTTGCCTTTGTGGATGATGTCACCCACCTAGAAGTATGCCTCTGGGAGTGCTGTGTTCAGTAATCTTGGTAGTGCATTCTGTAAATGCATAATGTTGTAGTGTGATAAGGTAGTTAGGTGTATGTTCAACTCCCAGCCCTGCCAAGTGTGTGTGTGTGTGTTTCCAGCTTCCTGGGGACACAGTTATGCTTTTAGATGCCACACAACACATACATTCCCTATCGGCATCTTTGCCTTTGCAGATGATGTCACCCACCTAGAAGTATGCCTCTGGGAGTGCTGTGTTCAGTAATCTCGAAACCGCATTCTGTAAATGCATAATGCTTTAGTGTGAAAAGGTAGTTAGGTGTATGTTCAACTCCCAGCCCTACCAAGTGTGTGTGTGTGTGTGTGTGTGTGTGTGTGTGTGTGTGTGTGTTTCCAGCTGCCTGGGGACACAGTTATGCTTTTAGATGCCTCACAACACATACATTCCCTATCGGCTTCTTTGCCTTTGCGGATGATGTCACCCACCTAGACATATGCCTCTGGGAGTGCTGTGTTCAGTAATCTTGGTAGCGCGTTCTGTAAATGTGTAATGCTGTAGTGTGATAAGGTAGTTAGGTGTGTGTTCAACTCCCAGCCCTGCCAAGTGTGTGTGTGTGTTTCCAGCAGCCTGGGGACACAGTTATGCTTTTAGATGCCTCACAACACATACATTCCCTATCGGCGCTTTTGCCTTTGCAGATGATGTCAATCACCTATAAGTATGCCTCTGGAAGTGCTGTGTTAAGTAATCTTGGTAGCGCGTTCTGTAAATGCGTAATGCTGTAGTGTGATAAGGTAGTTAGGTGTATGTTCATCTCCCAGCCCTGCCAAGTGTGTGTATGTGTATATATATATATATATATATATATATATATATATATATATATATTTGTAATATGTATGTGGATATTAGCACTATTGAATGTGCTGCATTATCTGTTAGTGATCACCTTGGATGTATCTAAATTTGCCATGGCTCTGTGATAGTGCACATACTGTGTGCTGTAGTGATCCTGGGTTATAGTTGTGTAGTGACCAGTTATTTTGTTGCTGGGTATTACAAGGGACATTGAAAACAATGATAGTACAGCAGCTTTAAATGGTCATGTGCACATCTCAGCAGCAGTCAGCAGTGGTTATTACTTTGGAGGATGAGTATGGCTCATATAACTATGTATTAAATGACAATACTATGCAAATGAGGTTAACATTACTGACACCCGTTTATCCACAGGTTGTGATACAGATCCCAAGAATGTATGTGTATACATTGCCAGGTGCAGGACTGGAATATTGTTGAATGCATGGAGGGGTGTCCATGGCCAGAAATGGCGATCTGTACAGCCTGGCAGGTACAGTCTGTGACTGTCCCACAACCTCCAGTATATGGCTGACACATGCTGAAACTGTGTACATGCAGACACACACATAAAACAAACAGCTAGGGATAACACATACACACACATTGCATCAACATTGGGCCATGCAAAACCTGTTGTCCCTCACACACACACAGATGCATACATGTTGATTGGATGGCTCAATGACAGGCTCTGGAAAAGAAACTACATACCCTGTGCATATGATGACACCTGTGCCAACTCTTGTAATGTGTAACATTGATGCAGGTACAGACTAACATGGTGCTGATGCACAGGGTGGCTTCATAGCACTGTAATAATGTTAAAATGTTTTTAACACAAAGTGTGATTTCCTTCTAGGTGTATGTAAGCAGGCATGATGCATTACAGCTATGATCATCAATGTAGTATAGTGTACAGCACTGTTAATTCTGAAGATGTATTATCCATCCATATGCCATATGACTGATGTGTGTAGTATTGGCAGCATGTGTTTCAGAGTGTGCAGTACGTATGTGATGTATGTAATACAGATTTTCATGTATTTATATGTGAACATGGTGAAGGTGCACTGTCTGCATGTACATATATAGTGGACACATTGGAATGGTGACATGCCCTGTATTACACACTGCTAACACTTCATAGTTTCTATTGGTGGCCAGTGTGCATTATACTGCACATATTGTTGTACATGTCTACACATGTGTGATTGCTATGGTTTTATACAGTGCTGTGGGTGATACTGTACTATCTGTGATTGTTTTGCATTATGGTAGTAGACACGACCTCAACAGTCTGAATAACCAATTGTTATATGATATCTTCACAACTGACCCACACATGTAGGACACACAGTAGCATGTGGATCCTACATGTACAAAACTATAGCAGTACGCACTGGTATTGACCGCCACACATTGCTGGGACCATTACTGTTTGACATATAGCCATGTTAGTTACAAGCAAAGACAATAGGGATATTCCTGTCCACATCTGGGAATTCATACTGTGGCCTACAATGCATTCTGCACATGACACAGTTATTCTACACAAGGGTATCATACAGACAGATAAGTGTTATCCAACCCATGCTGTAAACCTATAAGGCTAAAAAGAGTTAGTTATCCACATTTACTACACATACTATACCAACAGTAACACATAGGTATTACACCCCAATATGTATAATGGGTAACAATGTGTACATATAGACAAGTGCTATGTCATTTGTCATTTGATATTTGCATTTACAATGGCATTTTGAAGCACATCACTGTATCACATAAGCAATGAGAGTTCTGCATGCATATCCTTCAAGGTGGTTGTACAACTATGATGAATGTCCATTATTGACAGACTTTGCTGTGTTTGAACTGTTCTGCAGTAATACACATACACGAACAGTCACTCACACTATGTATATAAACTGTCATGTGTGTGTGTGTGTGTGTGTGTGTGTGTGTGTGTGTGTGTGTGACACAGATGACCTAGGCCACAGACAATTCTGGTACATGTAGTTGACAAGTACTTTAATGCTCCACCAGATGTGTCCAGGCACCAGAACTGTGACTTGAGCGACACAAACACATGCTAGATTAAAGTTTATGTTTGTGTGTGTGCCTCATTATGGCATTCCTGTTCATGTGTGTGTGCATTTCTGATGTGTGTCATCAGCCACAGTTGAACTGCACATCCAGCATCCCCCACTAGGTGACCATGAGGGTTGTCTCCATTGCCAAATGTTTTGTACAGCTGCGTCAGATGCCACATATAGGAAGCATTGCAGCTTTCAGGGCATCCAGCACACACATTTAGTATTATGGTCTGGCCATCACACACAAACCGCCACTTCATGGAGGGGAAGCCCTTGTGGATGATGTAGGCTCTACCACACTCACTGGCTGGTGCTTTGATGCATATGTGCATGCAGTGTATTGCACATAGTACTCAGGGTATTCCACTATTGTGTGGAAAAGACACATATTGCTGCCCAATACCTCAAGGGAATTGGGGATATATACATGATCACTGACATGTGCTGACATGGCATTCATGAACTGGTGCAGTACCCTGGATGCTGATGTTTGTGAAATCCACATCATATCTCCAGTTGATCTCTGGAAGGTACCTGATGCTGGTATCCTTAGGGCAACACATACCTTGGTTTCCACTGGGACAGGTTTCCCTCTGTTGGTTCTGTGTGTGAGACATGGCCTGCATAGCTCCACAATCTTCTGCAGGAGGTCTCTGTCCACTCTATAGTGCTCTACTGTCTCCAGCTCATGTAGTCCCTGGTAGGTTACCCTGTGACTGCACACTCTTCTCTGTCTACTCACTGTGTGTTGCTGAGCAGCATTCACATTGGCACAACCCTCCGCATGTTGCATATGTTGACGTATAATAGCAATGGCAGCCCCTAACATTATGTTGTCTCAGTTAAGCTTTAACAGTTTTCACTTCTCTTTGTATACTACAGTGTTGCAGTGTGTCTGAGAAAACATGGTGGAATGCTGTTTGTAGAGTTGTACGTGCTGTGCTGTGCTGGCCTACTGTACTGGCTGTGTAATATACTCAGTCTGATTGTTTTCACCTGCTAGCTGTGGTAGTTCTCCTTGGTTAACTTACTGCTATTTGTTTACCTTCCTTTTCACTGTCTGTGTCCACAGTGAGCGGCGCTGAGCATAGGAGCACAGTGAAGTGCACATCCACTTCCACGCACGCACATAGGCTTATACATGCATACAAACACTTACACTGGCTTACACGACATTACACAGGCTTCAACAATCTTACACTAGCTTACTCATTCTTCAAAACGCGCACACGGGCAGACACGTGTGCACACATGCTTACTCGGGCTTACAGGTGCGCACGGGCGCAAACACACTTCAGCAGGTTTGCAAGAAACTTCAGTGATATCCATGGCGTACACCATCAGTTTCCTGACTTTACCTAGGATAAATCATAACACACCTCTTCCACTGATGAGTCACTGGCAGCAAACATGTGACACACTGCTCCAATAAGATTACAGTGTTTCATACATACACACTCATGATGTCACCTATCTTCTACGCTGATAGTCCCCTTAACCTACTCTTACACTGTAGAGGCTTGGCCCATATGGCATGACAAATTGTGCTTCACTATCCTCAGCCTCAATTGCATAGGATTGCCTACTAATGCTTAGTTACATCTCTGAGAGTGCGCTTCCACACATAGCAACCACTACTCAGTAGCCATGTAGTCTTCAGCTTGCCATTCACCTGCATGGTGAACTAACTTTTAACTGACATTACAATTTGTATGTATATTTTACATATCTGTCTTGTTTTGTACGCACAGCGCGTATTTGCGCTGCTGCGCTACGTTTAAACACCGGAGATCGGGGGAGGACAACTAGAGTTTCATTAATTTCCAATGGAAAAACATGCCACTGGCCTTATATTTGGCCATTGGCATGCTTCTTCAACTAAATCCATCCTTTATTTGCAGATGACATTGCTCCGTTTAGCTACTTGCAGAACGTTACTCGGTTAACATCCGTGTACATTTCTGCACATAACTCTACTCTTGCACGGACAGCTTACTGTTTCATGTATCGCAAATTTTACATCATTTGCATAGCTTTCACCTACAAATGGGGTAATTTGCATATCCTAACATTGTCCACAAGAATGTTGCTTTAGGGGCTGTGTTACACGCCCCTAAAGGATATTACTGAATAGCTCGGCAGACATCTTGCCTTGCTCTACTCTTACTCTACTTGTACACGCTGGCCAAGGCTTCGTGAGTCCTGGCCTAAGCTTTGCTGTGTGCTAATATGTCTATTTGTGGAGTAAGCATGGCTGTAGGTATGCTTTGACCTGCTACGTCTGTCATTTCTACAGAGCAGCTCCCACTTTCATCAGTTGTAGAGGTGACAGCCCTATAGGAACTATATGTACAGCTGTGACATTTGACAAGTCAACACATACCTGCGGTCAATACTACACTGACTACTTCAGCGCTTTTCTTACCTTCAGATTTGTCTTGTAGTGGTATAGTCGATAATACTGTTTCCTATAACATGTATCTGTTTCTGATACAAGATATGTCATTTTATTACACCACTACACACAATATATGAAGAAATCACAGGCCAGATGCCATTACATTCCTTTTGTAGGACACATCTGCCCAGAGTGTTGTGTTCCTCACAAAAGCCAACAGGTGCTAATCAAAACATATTCTGCTATCATCTACCTTATGTGTTCACCGATATTTGCCCTTTCCGTCAGTGGCAGAACTCACATGCGAGTGTGGGAGACTGAACACTGTATCGGGGGCACTGCATAACACCCTGAGGGACACATTTATGTTGTTTCTATTAACCTTCCACATTGATTATCACAGGGCATAAGTATTCATCACATTTATCGAGGTACATGCTTTTGACTTATACATGTTTTGTCATTTGTCATCACATCTTTCTTCACACCTGTCCACCTAATCTCACTAGTTCTGTACATTTATTTAGGTCAGGGTTACCTTCATACCTCTCAACTGTACACATTTTGGGTAAATGTCCTGAACTTAGACTTATAATTTTGTTCCTTTTTTAATAATATTGTGCCTTTCTGGTAATTTAGTGGCAAGTCATTAGGGACTGTGGGGTTAGACAATAATGACAGACATTCGTAGTTTATAATTAATAACCTTCAAAACATTCATATTAATGAATGATCCATTATTCTATCAATGTTTTGACTTTGTAAGAGGAATATTTGAAATATTCCCTATTTGTACTTATTTTAAAATGCCTTTGTTCAGATGTCTTATTCTGAAGGGTTGAGAGGTATGGTTACCATCTTAGTCGTACGCATGTATGTCCATGATAATCGCTTACAAGACACTAATATAAGTCTCTATGTCTTCCCCCAATAGTTTACACAATATCCAGTAGATGGGTTCTTCATTTTTGGAAGATATAGGCGTCTGCTATACCCATATAGGAATATTAATCACTCCCATGGGGCTGACCTCATAAATCTGTGCCAACCAACACCTAGGCACCCAGGCCCATTATTGCATACCCATGATTCCCAGACCTGACACCCCTCCACAGTAGTCATAACACATATTTAATGTGAGCGATAATAAAGTATGAAGACACTTCTAAGCACTATCCACTCTCCGTGTATCGGGACATATGTCATACATTCTGTCAACCCATGTGTTATTACACTTGCACAAACTACTGTTGCATGTACAGCTATATTGTAGTTGCAGATGACACTTCTTTGCAGCAATCATTACAGGACGGTGCCTGTATAGATTCACAATTTTTGGGGTCCTGCAAAGGACACCTATATCCATGTTTAAAGAGTAGGACTTGCAGATCTGGCACACTGGTACTTTCCGGGCAATAGTTTTGAAAACAGTAATGTATTTACCTTAATTGTATGTCTGTATGTCTATCCATACTAGCTATGATGTAACATATTTATGTACATGTGTTATATCTATGAGGACATTTGTTTATATGTTTGTTATGTATATATCAATTAATGTTGTATGTGTTTGTATATATATATATATATATATATATATATATATATATATATTTATATATATATATATATATATATATATATATATATATATATATATATGTCTGTACATTCTTTATTTCATATATTTATTTAGTTTAAGCCTGTGGATATATATCTATACACAAATGTATATATCCATATATAGATATTACATGTAGAAAACAGCATTCATTTGCTATGCTGTGAGCGGATTACACACGCGCAGGTGCACTTGCATTTCCTTATTGTGGGTTACGCGCAGGCGCACTTGCATATCCTTATTGTGGGTTATATATGTTTACTAAGTCTTTGTGCTTACGTGGGCTTTATTACTTGTGACAGTACCAGTAAAATATCTGTAATCCGGTTAACGGACATATGCGAACCACATTTTCACCTTTACATATTTAAATGTCTGTACAGCACAGACAAATTCATTACACTTTAACATTATATGTGCTGTAGTCGTAGTTGAACCGGGACTGCATTCACATTGGCCGAATGCTGTAACCACTATACTTTTGGTGTTCTGACTCATTTATATGCATACCCATAGTACATAGCCACATTACCATATGCCTCACCGCTTCACTTACGACACAGGCATCCATTCTCCTGCTGGGAAAAATGCGGTACTACATATTACACATTCCCTATTCCCTACTGCTCTGGACCCAAGCTGCATATTTAATCACTGCAGGGATATTCAGAACCCCAAGGCTTATAGTCCTGACACATACAAGTCTTTAATTGTCAGGATGTTCATGTGGTGATCTGGGTTTAGGCTTGTCCGTCTGGTGAACGGTACTGCCCTGACCGTGTTCAAATGTCAGACAAAGCACATGGACAGAGTTTGTCCATTTTAAACATTTTACCTGTGTTTGCAGACACAGGCGTTTGGGCACCTGTCAGCAGCTTATAATGTTGGCAATGCATAATATGGGTGGGAGAGGTTACAATACATAATCCATGGTGAGTGGTGTTCCCATTCACATTTGACTATTTCCTGTATTCATTCATACGAGGATTATTATTTTGGACATTAATTAACTATGAATTAAATACAGGTATGCAGTAGTACAGTAAACAAATGTGAAGGTTTGTTACTGTAAAAATGTATGGACCTCTGTAATACTCGGGTACTATCCCACATCCTTCACAACATTTCATGCTAATGTACATACTATTATTCTGTGAACTTTTGAAGTTTGTGAGAGCAGTATTTACATATGTCCCTATTTGTCCACCCATCATTTAAGGCTTTGTCCAGATTTTGTTGCTGTAATAGGTTGAGAGGTGGTGTTGGTATGTGATTGAGTGGAATATATACTGTCGATAATTCAGTGGGGAGTAAGGTTACCACCTGTCCCTCTTTGCGAGGGGAAGTCCCACTTTGGACAGTTGTGTCCTGTGACAAAACCTAAGACATGGAAAATGTCCTGTGATTTTAAGACAAAATATATTTCTTATTTTCTTTAATAGTTGCATAATACAGTCATTTTGTATCTGAAACACATAACTATTATATGAAATAGCATGAGCAATTCAAATGCTATGAAATAAGCTTTTATTTTGGCAAACAAGTGTAATTCTGTCTTTTGCACTGGCCGGGGGTATGTTTTATCCTGCAAATTCTGACATTTCTACATAAGATGCCCCACCTTGGGCATCTGAACAGGTGGCAACCCTAGTGGGGAGACCTACATGGTGGACAGGTGTTCCATCCTGCGTAGTATGTTTTGCATGTCCGTCTAGAAACTGAACAGTACTGTGACTACACATACATGTTTTGTCCAGATGTGTACAGTACTAGACACTGTGGCGTGTAAACAACTCTGATGTTTCAACAGGTTACTTATCCCACGCAGGATGTACATACATTTTGCCAAAACATGAACGCGCGGGCATTTGGATTTACGTAGCTGTGATGGGATGTTTACAAACGTGGGATACATATTTGCAATCCTGACACTGCCTAGGGCAATACTTCCTACTACATATGGGTAATACTCACTATGTGTAGGTGTACGGCTGCGCAAGGCTGGTAGCTGGATTTGGTGGACATTCGGACATGTGTGCGGGTTATGTGCTATACAGGGGATGTTGTGTATTGCATTTGCATGCATGAGTTCTGCATTTGGATGTCCCAGTTCCGCATATACCATCCTATGTGTATGTGCTGGTTACGTTCCTGTTCATGTGTATAGAACATTTTAATATTTATATGTTTGTGTGAGTTTGGTATACAATATGGACTGTCAGGTTTCTTTACGGTTGCTATATGGCCACAACTGCCCAGCTGTGTACTATCACTATCACTGTGGGACTGCTGGTGACTCTGCCCATGGGGCCAGACGTGTGTATTGGCGGCGCGCTGAAATGATGCGCTTCACTTCCACTGGGTATAACTTCTGACAGTGCAGTACATTACGGACACATGATTTTAAATATCATTTGTTCCATGGACGGAAACTCATATTGTGTTGCGTGCATTTCTGTTTGGTTCTCAATTTTGTGTGGCCGGGAACTGTCTTGCATGCTTTGCATACGTTTCATTATCCATGGACACTGATAGGTGTGATTACTATTGCAGGCAGACTATAATATTCAGCAGTCTAAGTTGCTCATCGACAGCCGACATTGACACGCCTCCAGGCGCAGCTTAGTAATGCCCCATGCACTCGCGCACATTTCCTATGCACGTGGATGTGGTGGCAGTGCACCTTCATTAATATGCATATGGTGCTACTACACCATATATACACCACACGGCCGGCGCAGCCCTTACGCCGGCCTTGCACTGAGCTTCATGAATCCTGGGGACTGTTTATTTGCAAAGTGCAGTTATTTTGAAATGTTTCTTAAAATAATAAGTTACTTTTACAGCACAAGAACATTTTAGAAATGGCTGCATCTTGACTGCATTTTATGAAATAGTTGCACTTTGCACACAAATAAACTCTTCAAAATAAATGCACAGTAATAAGCACACACTGCCAGTATTTTACAAACTTTGCGATAGTTCAAATAACTCTAGTTATCCCCTTAATAC
>NC_056731.1:1923469492-1923477262 GCF_019279795.1 Protopterus annectens | reverse complement strand
TTTTGAGTTCATGAGTTATATTAATTCTACCACACACTTTCTATCTTTCACTTATAATGTTAGTAAGGACGCACTGAACTACCTGGATATATCAATACAGAAGGACTACTGTAATCACACCTTTAAATCCAAGGTATTTAGGAAAGCCACCTTTTCTAATTCATACCTTCATTTTGACGGTCACCCATTTCACCAGAAGAAGGGCTTGGTTAAGGGGCAATTCATTCGTGCATCTAAGATGTCTAGCACTGATGAATATTGTCTTGAAGAAGTTGAGTTTTTAAAAAAACTTTTTTTAGAAAGAGGTTACCCTGCCTCCTTGGTTAACAACATGGCCCAAGAAGTGACAGATAATAGACAAACCAAGTATTTTCTGCTGTTAGGTAGTGGCTTTCAGCAAGTTGAGCAGTTTGAGAATTTGGAATACTTTAACTTGCATAATAGGTTTATTCACACATTTTCACAGGATTCCCAACTGGTGGAACACACAGTGCTTAAACACTGGCCACTTTTGACGCTACACGATGACTTTAAAGGGATAATCCAGGAAAGTCCCAAATTTGTGACTAGAAGGGATATTAACCTAAAAGGGTTATTTGAAAGAAAGCATCTATAAGATTCAAGGCATTGTTCCCCTAAACTTGGTACCTATAAATGTGGGGCATGCAAGCAGTGTTCCTTTATCATGAATGATAGTTCTTTTTATGTCCCATCTAGAAAATTTAGATTTGACGCTGACTGATATTACAACTGCGGAGCAAAAGGGGTGGTGTATTTAGGATTATGCACAGAATGTTGCAGTTTCTACATAGGGAAGACTGAGAGACCCCTTAGAAAAAGAATTTATGAACATCAATATGACATTACAAAAAAGGACACTAATGCTTTTTTTAAACATCTTGCGTCTTGCCCTAACATGAAACTTAAGTTTATGGTTCTTGAACAGGTGACCCAGGATGCCAGAGGAGGTGACTGGGAAGCCTGCCTTGAATATAAAGAACTTTTATGGCATCTTAGACTTAATGCTGCAAAATCCCCTGGTCTCAATGAGGCCATTAATATATCCAGTGTACTAAAGCTGAGAAGGGCTAGGCTATGATTTTCTTGTTACAATTAGTAAATGTCTTTTATCTTACATATTTGTGATTTTTATGCACACATTTGTACATCATTTTTAAATGATTTTTAAATAATTTTGTAGTGTTTTCACTATTTGAACTTTTATTCTGCATTTTCATATGCATACTTTTCACTCACTGAGTTCAGTTACTAATTAACTGCCTTCTTAAGTGGATGTTTGTTGAACTAATTAAGTACCATGTGATCAGATGCTTAAGTATTTGAACTTTTCAGTCACACTACTTTTTATCTTGAGAAAGCCAGGTATTTGCCTGGCGAAAGCGCTTGATTTATTGACCTGTTTGTTGTTCAATAAAGCTGCACTTTGTGCTTTTTGGTTCGGTTCTTCCTGTCTGTGGATTATCTTTTATCTTATTTGCCTTGGTTTCTTGGAAATTATTTCTCAGTCATACGAGGTACCCATGTCATGACAGGGTGCCATCCATGAGCACGGAGATCATTGGATAGGCATATACAGCACTGGGGTGACAAATATTGGATCACATATCACCTTTAAGGGGTAACGGCCATGCGTGTATGGGCAATACCAGCCTTCACAATCCTCACCTCCACTATGCAGCATGCTGTCTACCTTGCATAAAGACATCTGCTACACCATGATGATGGACATGCTACATGTCTATATCCTGATCTGTAAGATATACGTCATGGACATCCACCGTCCGAATACTAGGATCGCCACATGCTGGACAGATCCCTGTGCCATACATGTGACATACTCCCGCCAAACCATGCAACCCTGTCCATCAAAGCTGCACATGTCATCCCAGTCATACATGGTGTGATGGCCGCATGGTAGATGTAGTATCAGCTGTCTGGATCAGTAATGTGGCACTGATGCACCTCGCGGTGACATAATGGCTGTCTGTTACAGCTAGGAAACCTTGCCCATACATGCTATGGTTCATAAGCATCCCTGCGAATGACGTCCGACTAACCATTGTCCCATGTCTATCACATGTGCAACACAGGCGTTCCGTGACAGGATGTTGAACAGCTGTACAGTGCTGTGTAGATATATATGGCAAAACACATGCATGTACAGGTTTCCATGCGTATGTGTGCATTGTCACTGCTCAAGTCCATTAAGGCTGTGTCTGTGTTGATATGTGACATATACACAGCATCAAGGTCAACAGCATTATAGTGGACACATCCAGGCATGTGCAGATAGGTAAGAACACCAGTGCAGGCAAATAGACATGCCCACATCAAGACAGCATTCACATGGAGTATGAATACTGTAATGAGGTGACACACATATATGGTAATGATATCCAATGCACAACAGGTGTTACATGTGTGTGACACAAACACGTCAGTCGTGTCCGTGTCATGATGATTTGCAAAGATAACTGTGCAGATGTACTAGATGTCATAGAAATGTATGTGCAGCACAGCATCTCTGTACATCTCTGAAACTGTGACCTGTCACCATCATTATGTCTTACAGATAATGCCTCGTACATGTCTTCCGGCGTACAGCTGCCAGGAGGATGATGCCCTCATCCTGTACCTCCATGAGAACTACGAGGTGTTGTTCAGCCATGTGCCACAGCATGCCCAGCAGCGGGACGACCTGTGGCAGGATCTTCGCAGGAGGGTGAACAATGTGGGTAGCCATAACCGCACCTACCAGCAGGTGCACAGACACTACACGGACTTGATACGACATGCAAAACAGCGTGCCACTGCAATTGCCAGGGAACAAGGTGGAACAGGTGGTGGGCCACCAACCCAGCCCCCACTCACACACACCAAGGAGCTAATGGCCAGTCTGGGGACACCCTCAGAACAGCATCCAGAAACTCTAGCTGCCATCGTGGAGGTGGGTGTCTCCCAACCAATGAGCCTGGAGTTGCCTGGTAAGTCAGTACTGCACATATGGCTATTATATCCCATTAAGTTACATGTGTCATTGTACATTATGTAAAGTAACAACATATGCAAGGTATGTGGACACACAAGCTACATACTACAGTATGCTACCCTGTGTATGCACACATGTGCATACTATATGCTATTATACAGGCGAATGTGTTAACATGCACAGTGCACCCTGTGGCTGTCATACAGTCATGGATAATGTTCATACTGCTGTGTCACCCCTATACAGGTACCTCTGGCATGCCGCACAGACATGAGTCCGTTGCAGGTAAGACTGTCATCAGTATCAGGCATGTTAAAGCATAGATCTATTTGCCATGTGGCCAGTTAACACTTGCACACTTGATGTTCATTCCAGTCACAATATACAGGTCGCAGCACCCATCATTCACACAAGCCACCCATGTGCAATATATACAAACAAAATGATACACCAACTTGAAACCACAGTATTTGTCATTGCTACATGTGTGGTTACCTGTGCATACAACGGTGGAGCTGTTCTACAATGGAGGCATATGTAGTATGCATTGGAACAACATGTGTGGTAAGCAAACAGTACCACACAGTGAGCTGTGATATGGGCAGCCCACAGGTGTCACCATTGTGTTGTATGCCCCTGCATTGGGTGCACACATTGTGATGTGCCATCTGACATGTCCCAGACATGTATTGTTCTGGCTGCAATATTGTCACACTATCCCATGACCCATACCCCACATACCAAACATACAACCCGTTGTCTGCATAGCCCTGTGGATGGTGACATATCTGACATCTATGGGTGTATGTCATATGGGACAACACAGACATGTGAGATAGATGGCCATCACACACATTTGGCCAACACATGTGCACACATGGCCATGGGGGATGGCCAGAGACACGTAGCCACACAGTAGATGTGATGTGTATACACCTTGTTGCACGTTGTCCACATATGGTCCACTTATAGCCTTAGTTGACTGATTATACAGTTGATGTGGTACACTGGACATCCTAACAGCCTGTGCACAGCTAGTGGAGGTGTCACTGAAGTCTACCATATAAGATCAGTTGCACATCACGACTATACAGCTTCCACAGACATTGACACCACATCAGGCCACAGATACTGTACATTTCCCTTGCTGCTGTAGGACATCACCGTTAGCTGTGCACCTCTTGTGTGTGTGGTACATCAGTGTCATGTGGGAAATGGTGAATTGACATGTCCGCTATGTGTGGACATGGTTGCCAGGCAGCTAAGACCCTGTAGTTGTTGTGCAGGGGTGTCAGCTCTAGGCCTTCAGTGACCTGTCACTTGACACAGCATGGTTTGGTGTGTATGCACCTCAGCATCATGAATCACAATCCACAGTTATGTCATGGGTATGCATGCAGTTATGGCTATGCAATGTGTACATATTATGCATTGTACAGCAATATAGATGCCTCAAGATGCCATGCAATGGCACAGTGTCTGTACTTCACACTGTATAGCAATGTAGACGGCTCACACTACCCTTCCATGCTCATGCACATTTGCTAAACATGCATTCTATCTATAGGGCATACAGACAACACCACAGTGTGTGACGCCCATTACGATGCTGTACATGTGTCAGGACACCATTGTGTCAGACATGTATGCATGTTAATGCACACGTCAGCAGAGTACATGTCAAGGTCACATCAGCCATGTGTACTGTGATCCTGTTCTGGTCCACATGGTGTATCATGGGTATGCATGCATACTACCATGATTGTGTGAACTGCATGGCTACTGATATGACACCTGCTTGCTGTAGTGTGCACCCCAGGGAGGTATGCTTACTAACACTACTTATGTCCGAGCTGCATGCCCTCTGCTGTACCACAGGCATGCTGCATGCCATCTGTCAAATCACATGCATGGTGTGTCTGTGTGTGTCTGTGTGTGTGTGTGTGTGTGTGTGTGTGTGTGTGTGTGTCTGTGTGTGTGTGTCTGTGTGCGTGTGTGTGGCTGTGTGTCTGTGTGTGTCTGTGTGTCTGTGTCTATTGTAATTTAGTGTCTTTCTTTGCATTCACAGGTGATGTAGGTGCGTTACCCTCCTGCGGTCCATCTGATGTTAGTGTCCCCACAGATACTAGCAGTGATGAACATATGCATGAGGTACAGGCAGGGTTGTCAGGGGCTGAATCTGTGCCAACGGTTGCCATCCCAGCTATGTCCCCCTCTTCCCCGCACACAGTTCTGCTGCCAACACACACCGCATCACCAGTGGCCATAGAGGAAGGACAGTCAGCGTCTGTTAGCGTGGAACAGGAATGTGTGATGGCTACAGAAGGTGTGCCTACACACCATGGTGTCAGTGTAATGACTGCAGATGTGCCACACAGGCATGTGGCTGGTGCTGCTCGTAGGAGGACCTCTGGCAGACATGCACCTGCAGGACAGAGCGCAGCAGCCGGTATCACCAGACACATGTTCCAGACTGTAATGGCGGCACAGGCACGTGCTGAACGGCACACCAGGGAAGGGCAGAGGCTGCAGAGGGCTGCTATCCGTACCCTAAATAACAACATCCAGGCATTGGCAAATGCTCAACAGCAGATTGCTGATGTTCTTGACAGGCGATTGGATGACATGGTTGGAATCCTTGACCATGGCATGGCAATCCGCGAGCGTGAGCTGTCTGTGCTGGAACATCTGGTAGGAGTGAGGCGTAGGCCACATGGACGTAGGCCAGCCACACCACCTAGTGCAGGTCAACGTGAGCGTGCCACCTCACATGCCCGCTCCCATAGTGCTGGTAGCAGTAGCAGTGCAGCTGGTGCTGCGCTGTCCACACCAGGACACAGGAAGGCCACGTGGACGTGGCCCTGGACGTTCCCAGCGGGGACACGGTTCCAGTGGACATGTGTCATCAGACAGTAGCCAATCTGTACCTCCGCCTCGTAGTGCCCGTGCAACCCCTGGCAGGCACAGGTCACGTGACCGTGGCCGGACACAGTGAGCTGTACAACCTGGTCTGTACAATTTGGAGCTGTCAATAATACCCCGTGTAGGCCTCACAAAAGGCAGAACAGTGTGCACACATACACACACACAGCAAAGACATCTGTAGGGCACAACAACAACCACATGCATACTGAACAGATATGTCCAATCATATCACTGGCCTTTACCCACACACATGATGTCATCCATTGGTGCAGCCTATGCCCCTGGCAAACATTATCACCCTGTGCATATGATGAAGCCTGTGCCGCATCCCTGTCATCCACACCATCGGTGCAGGGACATGCTCAAATGGTCTGATGCACAGGGTGAACAGAATAGTGAGAAGGGTAATTTACATTAGTTGTGTAAGAATAGTGAGAGAAGTGTATATTACAATAGTTGTGTGAGAATAGTGAGAGACGTGTATATTACATTAGTTGTGTACTGTTGACATGCACCAGACATACCATGTAGTACAGGTTTAGCATGCATTGTTATATGTTCACAGTATGTGTCATGGTAACAACAGTAACAGTATGTTGGTAATGATGCCCTGGTTCCCTCCTTATGGTCTACTTGCATATGCCTACAGGTTGCACTGTTTGCAGTCTCCCATGTGTAACTGTGGAGTACTCACAGGCACATATGGCAATATCAGCATGCTAAACGTAGCCTCAGCCTGACTGTCTGAAAGTCTAACATACTACAGATGTCCACACATATACTGATCCAGAAGCATGTGGGCAGTTTAATAGGCTACAGTGGCTAGAGACGTGACATCCATACAAGGTCACATCACAGGTATGTTGACATGGTGCAGGGGTTGTACACAGCGGTCTGGCCAATGATAATGTTAGAGGCCACTTGATAGCATGAGGCCTCACTGTGGAGCAGTAATACCCTGTCACATTACAGGAACATGCTCACACTAATGGGGTCAACAACACTATAATGCACACCCCATAGTGTTGAGGTGAGGACCCTTGCCTATGTGGTCATCACCCTCACAGTACTGTGCACCCACACAATGCGACACAGAGAAAGAACATGTACAGGTAGCCAATGCGGCTGAGACCGATGGCATCAACAGGGTAGTGGACTGCATCACCATGAGGGGTTAGGGATCCTGTGTGTTCTGTATGGTAGCATACACCCTCACTCCATGCACCAGACAGCCATACATACCTACATACACACACACACACACACACTGTGGAGACTACAAATGTCGTACACATTTGGATAGCTGATGTGTGTGATACACACACCACACCTGCCTACGTCATGCTTTCCACACTGCAGTATGTACAGATCTCTACAACAGTGTACAGTGGTGTGTGACAATTGGGTTGTATTCCACACCATATGTGGCATATATGGTCACACAAGCAAACACACATGGCAGTACTGTGAATGATACACCTGCTATTTGATGATACGTCTGACAGACATGCAGCAGTATTGGCCGCATTATGTCTACCAACGCTACCTTCGGCAGTTGTGCTGCTATATGCACACGGGAGGATGTAAGTGTTACAGGTGTCAAGTGACGTACTGTCGGTAACACCTGACCGCTGTGTAGGTGTTATGTCTCCACCGTCAAGTAACAGTAACATAGCGTACTGTTTGCACATGTCATGGTTGGATGGCGTGTGACACACCTGTGAGCTATCCCTGGCAAACATCCATCTACACAGGTGCATCACCACTTTATGTACACACATCCATCCATACCTGCTGTACATCCTACCGTACTGTCAGTATGTCACCATATACAA
>NC_056731.1:1923454492-1923464492 GCF_019279795.1 Protopterus annectens | reverse complement strand
TGTGTCATCAGCCACAGTTGAACTGCACATCCAGCATCCCCCACTAGGTGACCATGAGAGTTGTCCCCATTGCCAGATGTTTTGTACAGCTGCGTCAGATGCCATAGGTTCATAGGTTCATAGGTTCATACTAGGCTATCTGCCCAAGGGCATTTATAAGCCTAGCCCATAGTTATGTGGCTTTCGCCACCCCTTTAGTTTGAATAAAAACTATGCCTATCATTTTTCTGTGCCTCTGTCAAGCAGTGACACTGAAGTAATCCCTGGGGTATATCTGCGATCTCCCATCCATTGGTCAAGATTCCTCTTGAACAAGGCCAGCGAGGTGCTCTGCCTCACATGTACCGGGATTTTGTTCCACAGCATAGGGAGTCTCTGGGTGATGAATCTGTCCCTCCAGCACATTCTATTTATAACCGTGTCAAGGTTTAAGTCTCCCGCCCTTGTGGTTCTGAGGGATCTAGAATTTTTGAGGTGAAGCATATTCATCAAATCTGGGTTTGACATGGCCTTATATGTCAGGCACAGGTCACCTCTGAGCAAGCGGTATGAGACTGAATAGAGCTGGAGTTCTTTCAGTCAGGCAGCATAAGACATATTTTTGAGACCCTTTATCCTTTTGGTGAGGAACTTTTGGGGCCTTTCAAGCTGCAGCAGGTGTCTGGTCAGATACATTCCAAATGGGGCATTGTACTCAATCATAGGTCTAATGAGTGATGAGTACAGGGGGACGATGACCTCCCTTGATCTAGATGTGAATCCCTTCATGATCAGGTGGGCGATATAGAAGGTTTTCCTAACTACTTTAACAACATGAGTGTCAAACGAAAGGCTACTGTCAACTTGAGTACCCAGATCCCTGATGACTTTTTCTGTGCTCAGTGGATTGCCACCTATATTGTAGCTAGGGGTAACCTTGTTTTTCCCGAAGGGTATGACTATGCATTTTTTGGCGTTTAACTTCAGGCCATGGCTCTGGCACCAGTTATCCGTTTCTGTGAGGCCCTTCTGGAGGATATCTGTGTCAGATGTGTTTTCGACTATAGCGCCCAGTTTGCAGTCATCTGCAAACTTTGTCAGCCATAACCCTCCTGTGTTTGCTTGTACTTCAGAAAAGTAGATGCCGAACAAGAGTGGACCCAGGACTGAGCCCTGTGGGACACCACTTGTGACAGGCTTTGAGTCTGACATGGCTCCAGCAACTCTGACCCTGTGGGTTCTGTCACTTAGCCAGTTTGCAACCCATCTTGTGATGTATGGGTTTACATTCAAGCTGATGAGTTTTTCGATGATACCTGAGTGGGGTATTGTGTCGAAGGCCTTTGCCAGGTCGAGGTAGGCTGTATGGACTGCCTTTCCTCATCAATGGTCTTGGTGACTGTCTCAAAAGTCAACCAAGTTTAAGAGGCAGGATCTGCCTTTGACAAAGCCAAACTGGGTTGGATCCAAAGTCTGCAAGTTCCCTATGTCTTTATTTATGAGTTCCATTATGATCCTCTCCATGGCTTTGCAGATAAGGCTTGTCAAGCTAATGGGGTAATTTCCAGGGTCTGTGGAGGCACCGCCTTATGAAGTGGGACAACAGTCGCCGGCGCCACTCCTTAATGATCCTGAGGTGAGGCTAAGATTAAACAGCTGTCCTAACTGTGGGTTTAATTCCTCGTTGAGTTCATGAAGCACACAGCCGGGGACACCATCCGGTCCCATGGATGCTGTGTTTTTTGCCTTAGTGAGGGCAGTTCTCACCTGGGCGTTGGAGATGTTTGTAGGGGTACAATCCTCTGGAATAGATATCTCTCCTTTTGGGGAGTGGGTGCTTGCACTGAACCTGTCAGCCAGTATGTTAGCAATGTGTGTAGGTTCAGTAATTTTCACATCATTTTGAACTAATTCTGAGCATATCTGGGAGTTTGCCCCTAGGTTTCTAACATAGCTAAAGAAGGCCTTATGATTGTCTTTAGAGTCCTTGGCGATTTTTCTCTCAAAATTAGCCTTGGATGATTTTATGAGAGCTCTTAGTTTTTTACTTATAATGATCAAAGGTGTCTTACCTTTCAAGGATTTTGCTCTATCTTGTAGTAGCTTCCTCCTTTTGTTGTAGAGCTTGTTTATGGCTGGGGTCCACCAGACTGGACGCTTGCCTTTGGTACAGAGAGTCTTAGTTTTGTTTGGGATTGCCTGATCCATGCAGTCCTGTAGGTGCTGGTAGAAGGCATTTGTAAGTGATTCAGCGGTTTGAGTAATGTTTACCACTGGCTCAGGGGCCTTAAAGGAGACCACACTAGTTTTTAGAAGTGTGAAATCGGCTTTTGAGAAGTTTTTCACTGTGGTCTTTTTGTTTCAGGTGGGGCGGGATGAGGACCTCCAGCGAGATTAGTTTATGATCTGATCTCACCAGTGAGCGTATACTTCCGGTGTTGAACATTTTGATCCCATGTTCGTGATGATGAGATCAAGTATGTTTTCTCCTCTTGTGGGGATGGTGACTAGTTGTTCCATGGCATTTGAGTTTATGAACTCCAGGAATCTTTGGGTTAGAGTGTTTGGGCTTGAGTAGTGTTCCCAGTCTATATTAGGGTAGTTGAAGTCACCTAGTATGATGGTGTTTGGAGATACATTTATCCCCCCAATGTTTTCAGGAAGGCCATGTGAGGTTCCTGAGTTTGAGAGGGTGGCCTGTAACATGCTACAAATTGCAGAGCAGTCTTGCCTATGGTTAATTGCACCTGGATGGTCTCCGATGCATCGCGTTGCCACCAACCTTGAGGTGTGGGTGTCCTTTATGAATATGGACACCCTCCTTTCTTGGTGTTGTCCGGATTTTGGGGCGGAACGCATGATATGAGGTGAAACCTGTTAGTGCTGGGGTGCTCTCAGGAGCCTTGAACCAGGTTTCTGTCACAGCACAGACATCGATGTTCTCCATATTGAGAAGGGCCTCAGTGCGTGCATCTTGAGAGTGAGACTTCTGGCATTGAGCAGCATTACCCTTAGTTTTTTTTTCCTTTTGGTGTTCTAGGGTGGTAGGTTTAGAATTTGAGCCTTGCCTAAAAAGGCACTATGGGGTGGCAAGAGCCTATGCCAATATCCAGAAGCCCAGGGTGACAGGTGCAAGCCGTCCCTTGGAAGCAGCGTGGCTTGTCCAGCATGTCATCCCAGGCAGACAGACATTGGATCCCCTTTGAATGACACCAGAATTTAAGCCAATTATTAAAGCTGATCATCTTATCACTGTATTGTGGCATCATTCTAGGTGAAGGTAGGATACTGCTCAAGGTCAGGGTCATACCTGCCTGGGCTACATAATCAGAGAGCTCCTCGATGTCCCTTTTCATGTAGTCCAAGGAGGTACATCTCAGGTCGTTGACACCAGCGTGGACAATGACTGAGTCGTACTCGTACCTGCTGTTGAGAGACCTGAGTGCTTGCGTTATGTGGCGGATTCTAGCGCCCGACAGGCAGCTTACTGTGACCTTCTCCTTACTCAGTCTGGTGAGCGGGACGCCAGTGTGTCTGACTATGGAATCACCAATGACAAGTGTGTCTGGCATTTTGTTTGGCCTTAAGGGCTGTGACTGTTTGACACTCTGACTGTGTGGTCTATGTGTTGCATGTGTTGGTGAGGTGGTAGTTGTTTGGGTGTCTGCTTTGGTGGCCTCTGCTGTTTTGGTAAATTTTTGATCAGAGCCTCCGAGTATGTCTTTGTGTGAGTATGTGTATGATTTGAAGTTGTGATGGTACCATGTGTGACTGGGTATGTATTGTGTGTGGTTACCTTCTCCTCCCGTCTGGTCTTGCCAGTCCTATGTTGAGAGAGCTCAGCCTCCAGTTTGGCCGTATAGTTGCATCTCTCGCATGTATTTATGTTTTGTGGGAGAAGGAGAGGATTGTCTGTGTACATGAGGCAATTGTAACATTGCCTCAATATTCCCAGGTTCACCAGTTGAGCTGGAGAGGACACTAGCAACTGATCCCTCGACATACTAGAAGTAGTAGATAAAGAGACTTTCAAAGGACTCCGGGGGAAGTGGGTTTTAGGCTTGTGGGGTACTATCTATAATAAGAGTGCTTTATCAAGGTGCAAGTACTGTAGAAGTAAGTGCTAGGCTTTACAGATAGAGAATAGTCTACTTGGGAATCAAGTAGAGATGAACTTTTCAGTTATAGGATATGCTGGTTAGATCAGCAGTACAGCTCGAGGAAGGTAGTTCTAAGGGAAAATTTGAAGAGTGGAATTTAGATGGCCCGAATATTTTAACCTTGTTTAACCGCCGCTGCTGTTGTGTGCAACAGTGGCAACTCCGCGCTAAATCGCGCTAACGCGTTAGCGTGTTTTATAGCAGGGGGCTGAAGGGAGCTAGGAATTGGCCCAAAACGACCAATGGACTACTAGTTTCTGGCTGAAACTTCACCAAATCGGACAAAAAGGCCGCTCAGTGCTTCCCACTCCCACTGGTAAGCAAAGAAACTTCCCTCCTTCCTAATAAGGCAATGGATCAGTAACAGGAACTAAAAACAAAGCCCAGGGATCAGCAACTCTGAAACTGGACTACTCTAGTTCAGTAAGGCGGGAAAACAAGAGATTTTTTTGTTTTATTACAGAGATAAGGAAAAAAACAGACAGTAAATGCTATAAATGCTGTAAATCGGCTAGCGCACTTTAGTGTGTAGCCTACAGAAACAATTTGCAACAATTAGTAACTTAAAGTGCAATAAACAGTGTAAAATGCAGAAATCACTTAAAGTAGCAGTAAAACAGGCGAAATGCAGTCGCTAGCTTAATAACAGTGGGAAAGCCACAAAAAATACTTATATCTGGTAGAAAGTCACTCTTTTAGCCCTCTGCTGCTTGGATCACTCTGCAGGCCACCACGAGGATCTGTGCTGAGTTGGTACAAGCTGGAAAACGCGTGTTTAGCATGTTTTATATCAGGGGGCTGAAAGGAGCTAGGAATTGGCCCAAAACGACCAATGGACTACTAGTTTCTGGCTGAAACTTCACCAATTCGGACAAAAAGGCTGCTCAGTGATTCCCACTCCCACTGGTAAGCAAAGAAACTTCCCTCCTTCCTAATAAGGCAATGGATCAGTAACAGGAACTAAAAACAAATCCCAGGGATCAGCAACTCTGAAACTGGACTACTCTAGTTCAGTAAGGTGGGAAAACAAGAGATTTTTTTTTTTTTTTTTTTACAGAGACAAGGAAAAAAACAGACAGTAAATGCTATAAATGCTTTTAAGCGGCTAGCACACTTGAGTGTGTTAGCCTACAGGTAAAATTAAGCAACAAATAACTTTTTAAGAGTGCAAAACAGTTAATCAACACAAAAACAGTTTAAATAGAATGTAGAGCTGTATAAACAGGCTAAGATGCAGTCGCTAAGCAGTAAATATTCAAAAAGCCAGAAAAAAATACTTAAATCAGTTATAGCAAATACAGTTATAACAAATGCTCTGAAATATACTGTATATTTCCAATATGTTTGAGAAGGACAGTCAGAACACAAGAAGGTTCAGGTGAAAAAGAAAAAAAAAGTTTTGTTTTACTTTTTGATAGGAAGCATTGCAGCTTCCAGGGCATCCAGCACACACATTCAATATTATGGGCTGGCCATCACACACAAACCGCCACTTCATGGAGGGGAAGCCCTTGTGGATAATGTAGGCCCTACCGCACTCACTGGCTGGTGTTTTGATGCATATGTGCGTGCAGTGTATTGCACACAGTACTCAGGGTATTCCACTATTGTGTGGAAAAGACACATATTGCTGCCCAATACCTCACGGGAATTGGGGATATATACAAGATCACTGACATGTGCTGACATGGCATTCATGAACTGGTGCAGTACCCTGGATGCTGATGTTTGTGAAATCCACATCATATCACCAGTTGATCTCTGGAAGGTACCTGATGCTGGTATCCTTAAGGCAACACATACCTTGGTTTCCACTGGGACAGGTTTCCCTCTGTTGGTTCTGTGTGTGAGACATGGCCTGCACAGCTCCACAATCTTCTGCAGGAGGTCTCTGTCCACTCTATAGTACTCTACTGTCTCCAGCTCATGTAGCCCCTGGTAGGTTACCCTGTGCCTGCACACTCTTCTCCGTCTACTCACTGTGTGTTGCTGAGCAGCATTCACATTGGCACAACCCTCCTCATGTTGCATATGTTGACGTGTAATATCAATGGCAGCACCTAACATTATGTTGTCTCAGTTAAGCTTTTACAGTTTTCACTTCTCTTTGTATACTACAGTGTTGCAGTGTGTCTGAGAAAACATGGTGGAATGCTGTTTGTAGAGTTGTACGTGCTGTGCTGTGCTGGCCTACTGTACTGGCTGTGTAATATACTGAGTCTGATTGTTTTCACCTGCTAGCTGTGGTAGTTCTCCTTGGTTAACTTACTGCTATTTGTTTACCTTCCTTTTCACTGTCTGTGTCCACAGTGAGCGGCGCCGCGCATAGGAGCACAGTGAAGTGCACATCCGCTTCCACGCGTGCACACAGGCTTATACATGCGTACAAACACTTACACTGGCTTACACGACATTACACGGGCTTCAACAATCTTGCACTAGCTTACTCATTCTTCAACGCGCGCACACGGGCAGACACGCGTGCACACATGCTTACTCGGGCTTACAGGCGCGCACAGGCGCAAACACACTTCAGCAGGTTTGCAAGAAACTTCAGTGCTATCCATGGCGTACACCGTCAGTTTCCTGACTTTACCTAGGATAAATCATAACACGCCTCTTCCACTGATGAGTCACTGACAGCAAACATGTGACACACTGCTCCAATAAGATTACAGTGTTTTATACATACACACTCATGATGTCACCTATCTTCTACGCTGATAGTCCCCTTAACCTACTCTTACACTGTAGAGGCTTGGCCCATATGGCATGACAAATTGTGCTTCACTATCGTCAGCCTCAATTGCATAGGATTGCCTACTAATGCTTGGTTACATCTCTGAGAGTGCGCTTCCACACATAGCAACCACTACTCAGTAGCCATGTTGTCTTCAGCTTGCCATTCACCTGCATGGCGAACTAACTTTTAACTGACATTACAATTTGTATGTATATTTTACATATTTGTCTTGTTTTGTACGCGCAGCGAGTATTCGCGCCACTGTGCTACGCTTAAACACCGGAGATCGGGGGAGGACAACTAGAGTTTTATTAATTTCCAATGGAATAACATGCCACTGGCCTTATATTTGGCCATTGGCATGCTTCTTCAAATAAATCCATCCTTTATTTGCAGATGACATTGCTCCGTTTAGCTACTTGCAGAATGTTACTTGGTTAACATCCGTGTACATTTCTGCACATAACTGTACTCTTGCACGGACAATTTACTGTTTCATGTATCACAAATTTAACATCATTTGCATAGCTTTCACCTACAAACGGGGTAATTTGCATATCCTAACATTGTCCGTGCAACGTTCGTTTTAGGGGCTGTGTTACACGCCCCTACAGGATATTGCTGAATAGTTCAGCAGACATCTTGCCTTGCTCTACTCTTACTCTACTCGTACACGCCGGCCAAGACTTCTTGAATCCTGGCCTAAGCTTTGCTGTGTGCTAATATGTCTATTTGTGGAGTAAGCATGGCTGTAGGTATGTTTTGACCTGCTACGTCTGTCATTTCTACAGAGCAGCTCCCACTTTCATCATTTGTAGAGGTGACAGCCCTATAGGAACTATATGTACAGCTGTGACATTTGACAAGTCAACACATACCTGCGGTCAATACTAAACTGACTACTTCAGCGCTTTTCATACCTTCAGATTTGTCTTGTAGTAGTATAGTCGATAATACTGTTTCCTATAACATGTATCTGTTTCTGATACAAGATATGTCATTTTATTACACCACTACACTCAATATATGCAGAAATCACAGGCCAGATGCCATTACATTCCTTTTGTAGGACACACCCGCCCAAAGTGTGGTGTTCCTCACAAAAGCCAACAGGTGCCAATCAAAACATATTCTGCTGTCATCTACCTTATGTGTTCGCCAGTATTTACGCTTTCCGTCAGTGGCAGAACTCACATGCGAGTGTGGGAGACTGAACACTGTATCGGGGACACTGCATAACACCCTGAGGGACACATTTATGTTGTTTCTATTAACCTTCCACATTGACTATCACAGGGCATAAGTATTCATCACATTTATCGAGGTACATGCTTTTGACTTATACATGTTTTGTCATTTTTCATCACGTCTTTCTTCACACCTGTCCACCTAATCTCACTAGTTCTGTACATTTATTTAGGTCAGGGTTACCTTCATACCTCTCAACTGTACACATTTTGGGTAAATGTATAATTTTGTTCCTTTTTTAATAATATTGTGCCTTTCTGGTAATTTAGTGGCAAGTCATTAGGGACTGTGGGGTTAGACAATAATGACAGACATTAGTAGTTTATACTTAATAACCCTCAAAACATTCATACTAATGAATGATCCATTATTCTATCAACGTTCTGACTTTGTAAGAGGAATATTTGAAATATTCCCTATTTGTACTTATTTTAAAATGCCTTTGTCCAGATGTCTTATTCTGAAGGGTTGAGAGGTATGGTTACCATCTTAGTCGTACGTATGTACGTCCATGATAATTGCTTACAAGACACTGATATAAGTCCCTACGTCTTCCCCCAATAGTTTACACAATATCCAGTAGATGGGTTCTTCATTTTTGGAAGATATAGGCATCTGCTATACCCACATAGGAATATTAATCACTCCCATGGGGCGGACCTCATAAATCTGTGCCAACGAACACCTAGGCACCTAGGCCCATTATTGCATACCCATGATTCCCAGACCTGACACCCCTCCACAGTAGTCATAACACATATTTAATGTGAGTGATAATAAAGTATGAAGACACTTCTAAGCACTATCCACTCTCCGCGTATCGGGACATATGTCATACATTCTGTCACCCCATGTGTTATTACACTTGCACAAGCTACTGTTGCATGTACAGCTATATTGTAGTTGCGGATGACACTTCTTTGCAGCAATCACTACAGGACGGTGCCTGTATAGATTCACAATTTTTGGGATCCTGCAAAGGACACCTATATCCATGTTTAAAGAGTAGGACTTGCAGATCTGGCACACTGGTACTTTCCGGGCAATAGTTTTGAAAGCAGCAGTGTATGTACCTTAATTGCATGTCTGTATGTCTATCCATACTAGCTATGATGTAACCTATTTCTGTACATGTGTTATATCTACGAGGACATTTGTTTATATGTTTGTTATGTATATATCAATTAATGCTGTATGTGTTTGTGTGTATATATATATATATATATATATATATATATATATATATATATATATGTATGTATATATATATATATATATATATATATATATATATATATATATATACATATATATATATATATATATATATATATATATATATATATATATATATGTATGTACATTCTTTATTTCATATATTTATTTAGTTTAAGTCTGTGGATATATATCTATATACAAATGTATATATCCATATATAGACATTACGTGTAGAAAACAGCATTAATTTGCTATGCTGTGAGCAGATTACACACGCGCAGGCGCACTTGCATTTCCTTATTGTGGGTTACGCGCAGGCGCACTTGCATATCCTTATTGTGGGTTACATATGTTTACTAAGTCTTTGTGCTTACATGGGCTTTATTACTTGTGACAGTACCAGTAAAATATCTGTAATCCGGTTAACGGACATATGCGAAACACACGTTCACCTTTACATATTTAAATGTCTGTACAGCACAGACGCATTCATTACACTTTAACATTATATGTGTTGTAGTCGTAGTTGAACCGGGACTGCATTCACGTTGGCCGGCTGCTGTAACCACTATACTTTTGGTGTTCTGACTCAGTTATATGCATACCCATAGTGCATAGCTACATTAACATATGCCTTACCGCTTCACTTACG